>NW_008794009.1:967241-1018038 GCF_000699145.1 Aptenodytes forsteri
ATAATAATAATAATACACAAAGCAAGTGATGCACAGTGCAATTGCTCACCACCCGCCGACCGATGCCCAGCCAGTCCCCGAGCAGCGGCCCCCCCGGCCAGCTTTCCCCAGTTTATGTACTGAGCATGACGTCACATGGTATGGAATGTCCCTTGGGCCAGTTTGGGTCAGCTGTCCTGGCTGTGCCCCCTCCCAGCTTCTTGTGCACCTCCAGCCTTCTCAGTCGGTAGAGCATGGGAAGCTGAAAAGCCCTTGACTAGTGTAAGCACTGCTGAGCAACAACTAAAACATCGGTGTGTTACCAACATTGTTCTCATCCTAAATCCAAACCACAGCACTGTACCAGCTACTAGGAAGAAAATTAACTCTATCCCAAATGAAACCAGGACAGATGATTTCTAACATGAATCAGGTGTGAGGAAAAGGAAGTAAGTTTTTACTGAAAGTTGAAACTTTACTGAAAACTGGAACCTAAAGCAAGAAAAGTGCTTTAGTAACAGAAATCCTTTGCATGAGGTGAGGTAAGATCATATATGGTAAAACATCAAATGGTGGTAGGTAGGATTAAATAGAAATGTTACCAGCTAGGAAAGCTAAATAGGACTTTCTGAAGACCACCCTGTGCCTTCAGGCTCTCAAGGCAGCCATTGGAACTCTACATAGAGGGCATTCCCTTAGTAATAATGAGCAAAATAATTCAGCTTCTGGTCAGAGGTATGGTATTCAATTTGGGAACAAGACACCTAAACTTCAGTGCTATATATAAATACCTACCTGCATGCTAAGCGAGAAATTCTCACTATAGTCAATACACTCAGCGGAGGCTGGAGCTGATCAGCCTCAGGTATCTACATTAGGGTGAGCTGAATCACCCGCTTGGCTCCATTTTCCATATGGACTAAATCTCCATGGACCATTACGGGAGTTCAGACACCCGCCACACATGCAGACACCTACATGGAGACAACTAAATATGGGTATCCCAAGCTTGACAGGATACTGCTTGTGGAGATGCAGAGAGGAAACACTTGGAATAAGTGAGGACAAACAGTTTTACTCCTGAGCTGGCCTGCACTAAGAAACCCTCCAGCGGTGGCCACAGCAAAGAGGGGCAGTGGCTCCCAAAATCCTGCTCAGGACCAGTACACTGGAGGTGAAAGAAAAAATGAGTAATATAGGAAATATTACATACACATGAAATGTGTCTTCACTGCAGGAACACAGTGATAAACCTAATGGGTTTGCTCTAATATAAGTTAACTTCTTCTAACTCCTGATGGACATACCTTAACTGTCAATTCCAAAATAATGACTATGACCCCTTTGATAAAGTTATGTGCTCTGTAAGTGTTATACAATACTGCTGGCTTATGTCTTCTCCTTGAGGACTATTACCAACCTCAAGTATCAAAATTGGAAAAATAAAGAGAGAGGTGCGTTAAGCTGAAAAGAACAGAGAGATTCCCATTCAAATGCTGAACTACTTTACTCCTTTTATTTGTCTGTTGGCAAACACAAGTAGAAATGGGATTTATCTTAAATTTTTTTAGTAACTAGGAAGAAAGAGAATTATTTTTAAAAATAACAGGAGGAATTCTCACATATTCACTGTACTCCAGGAGACAGGTATTAAAATACAAGATCAAATACAGCAGGGCTTGTGATAAAATCATTAGAGTTAGCAATACTGCTATTGCTAGATGATGCTTTGAAAACCTACTGAAACAATAAATCACCAAGCCCTCAATGTGGGAATACAACTGCAAAATGTAATCAATAATAATTTCAGCTACTGTATATAAGCATTTAATCTTCCATGAAAATATGCTTTAGACTTGCACATACTATAGAATTCATGGCAGTGTGTTGGTATCTCCAGAAATATAATCTCTGTGTTTTAAGGATTTTGTTGAATAAAGCAGCTTAAAAACTGAATTAAATAAAACCTCCCCATTACTAATCCTTATTAGTTTCCCACTTGCTGTTCTGAATGTAACAAATAATAATTTTTAAAAGACAGCTGTAAGGCAAAATGAGAAGCTGATCTGTATCATTTTAACTCTGGATGGTCCCAAAATCATTATAGAGAGCTGGAGGACCAGTTATTTTGTCCCTGCAGTGCAGAAGTCCCCATGGCTCACCAGTCATATGTAACCTTAAGAAAAACACCCCAAAGATTTCTTCCTGAAATGCAGATAGAATCAAATTTGCCTATAGCTTTAATGGATATCTCTCTTTTAGGGTTAATTGCTCATTTTTATTGCTTCAGTATCTGAGTATCTTTTTAGTTTCATGGGAAGCTCCCTGGATCTAAATTCACACCTCTCTGACCTTCATTTCAAAGACAAAATATATCTTATATGTGAGGAGAGATCCACAAGAGAAAGCCATCAAAGTTGAATATCTTAAAAAACCCAGGCCAGAAATGAAAATGGCGTTATTAACACTTCCACCTAAACTTGTATGAAACCAAGACTAACAGCACTTCATTATGCAAATGAATTACTACAATCAGTTACTAATGTAAATTATTTTCTGATAATCAATTTTGCTTCTTAATATATCACAGCTGTTTGAAATCAAACTACATTCTCCAGAAGGGACACAGCCATATATGTACACATTTAAACTGCATCTTTAGGAACAACATTAATGTTAAAATGTGCTCTTTTTTAACACTATCAGACTTGCAAGCAATGCATACAGACTATGTAAGTCTGGGTTCTGATTGTGTCACAAAACAAAAGCTTAGCTTTCACAGTTATTACACTGTCCGCTAATTTTGCAGCCCACAGTATCTGTGTCATAAGGCTTTGAGAAACTCAATCTGTATGCAATGCAGATTTGTCCAAATTCATTTGGCATTGGAACAGTCACTGCATTCCAACATTTGCAGATTTTGTATCAAAAGAAAGTACTTCCAGTTTAAAAGAGATATAAAAGTTTTGTTCCTGAGATCAGTAAAGACAAAAATGGAGAGATTATGTTCATAATACCCGGATGAAGCTAGTAAATACTCATTTAGGATAACCCCAAGAGTTATTAATAGAAGCCTTGCTTGAACCAAACACAATTTATTTTAGAAAGGAGTATTATGAAAGACAAAAAAATTTGCCATATATTGTAACAAGGGCCCTCATTCAATCTAACGTAACAGTCTAGTAATGTAAATCTGATGTATATTTTAGAAGGTATTTCACAGGTTCCATTTACATAATGTGTTTGGCTGAATTGGAGGCTTCATGAGAATAATATATAAGAAAAATGTTTCTCGCAGCAAGGGATAAATTGGTCCTTTTTGTTTGCCAATTAGGAATGCAACCACTTTTAAAAATTGAAAATCCAACATTACAATGCATCACAGAAAATTTCCATAATAAGTCACTCGCTCCTGTGCTCCGATTCCTTTCCATTAGAATTTTATCAGCATGCATTTACTTAAATGAAAAAGAAAGGAGAACCTAAATGTTTCTGCTTCATGTTAATACTGTCAGATAACTGTGTGGCACAACAACAGCACGGTTGGAAGCGCTATCTGGTCTGTACGCTCTTCCCTCCTTCTCCTAACTGAGAAGCAGCAAGACACCGATAATTCTCAGATAGACTACAACAGTATACCGGCTAAATAAAGATACGTAGACTTGATCTTGTTTAGATAAGAAGCCCACTGGGAAATAAATTGTTCCAGTGTATCCCAAAATCTCATGACGGTTATTAATGTGCTGAGAGTGAGTCCAATGGCTATGAATGTGAGGGGCTACTTGGCATAAGGAATTATTTGCAGACATAACAGTGGATTAACTGATATATCTTTCAATGCCTACTGAAGAAAAATGTGGGGCAATTTGTCCCTTGCTTGGTCTTTATCCTTCATATTTTGAAAAAAGCTTGACTGAGTAAAGGTTAAACAGCACACCACATATATCAGTCCATTATTTTTTAGAAAATGTGGGTAGCCACAGTCTGAGGCACTTTGGAGCAAGGAATATATCTAAGCCTGTAGAAATCTGTGAAAAACATGTTGGACAAATCTGTGAAACCCCCTCGAGGTCATTTCTAGGTGACAGTTGGATTTTTCTCACCTCAATCTCAAAATCTTAACCAAATAATAATAAAAAACCTTAGCAGATGTCTATAAGGCTGCCTTGCTGGGATTACAGTCAGTGAAGCAAAAATAGCCATTTGGGATTCATTTCTGTGCAGTAAATAAATCTGAATGCACACAGCTATATCACAGCCTTTAACCCCACCTATGAGTGCTATATTTATCATAACACACTTCCGCATTTCTAATACATTTTTCCATGTTGGCAATCTTCCTGTACTTCAAAAAGCTTTCTATATAAGCACCATGAAATCATTTCATTTATAAATGGATCTCTATGCCATTCCAAAATGAATCTTTGTTAACTTACAGGTCATATCGATAAGCACCATTCAAGAAAAGATGTGTCACTGCATAAAATGTGTAAAAAAAAGGAATTATGGAAAATATAAACTCTGGTGACATAGACACTACAGGCACTCTCCTACCTCATAAACAATCAAAGCAATTAAAGAGAAATACTGTCCTTGAGCAGCACTCAATCAGTTTTGGCACTACCCTTGTAGCAGAACAAAATTACAATGCCTAAATAAGCCAAATTATTCATCCATCACATGGCTTCCCATCGAACTGTATGTAGGAAGAATATAGTCTTCTAATTCATACAAAGCTGGTGCCACATCTGCTTTTCCTGTCTATTGCATACAGTCCATAGTCGTATTCAAAACTATTGAAAGACTTGCCTGTTTATGATGCTTTAAGTGCATGGTTTTCTTACCATGAAAATACTTCCAAGTATTTCCAGTTAGAGTAGATTATTAAATTCCATTAGAAAGATGTTACTATTTATATAAAATATAAAAATAGAAAATCTAGAAAAATTACCACAGTGATTCCTGTTTTAGAACTGAGGCAGTTTGGAGGAAAGTATAGCAACAAATCCTGCCTTTTAATGAGCAGTATGCTATTATAGATAAATAGGCACAGTGACCTAGCAATTGCAGACAACCTGTAAGTAACAATGCAGGCTCCTAAATATTTAGACAAGGGTAGGCATTTGAAATGGGTTTCAAGACCTTACAAGAGAAAAGAAACAATGATAAACTACTAAGAAAGAAATCTCACTGATATGACTTTGCAGTCAAGAACCCATCTTTCATGGACTTTTAGGAACACACAAAAAGTACATCCCTGCTTTCCCCTTCCTAAGGGATGAAAAGAAATCTTTACATAGACTGTGCCAATTAAAAAACTCAGTATATATAAATACAGTATTATCAGAAAACTGACATATTAAATCCACTAAAACAATCAAAAAAATTCAGGTTTTGTGTCTTTGATCACTTGCCACACAACGCATCAAAGGTCATAAAGTGAAGGTTATGAACAGCATGAGACATCGCTGTGCGAGCTTAAATTTTCTGGCTGTGCTTCTGTATAAAAATGTATTCTGACCCATAGCTGTTCACTTAAAGGGGCATTGGTGAGTGAAATCTGACCTACTTTCTCCTCTATTATGTTACATGTTTTCCTCTAAAATGTGCTTTCATGTTTCTTATTTCTGTTGGAAAGCAGCGCCAAGAGGCCAGAACCCAGGAACAGCCTGACAGCAATAAACCAGAATGTAAGAGGGAAGAACAGGAACACTTAAAATTAGTGCACGTGATGGCAAGTGCTCCTTTCAGCAGTGCTCCTGTTAACTCTGTTGTTAGGGTTTTTTTCACGCTACGGAAGTGACACACATTATTGCCTGTAAAATATGTGATCACTGTGGCAGGCAACAGCATCTGCCTCCCGAGGACACAGGCAAGGGAATTCTATGTTACATGTACTGGGACATTCACATTAGTACCTGGCATTAAATATGTTCTATGCCTGCTTGCTCAGACATGCCTTATCTGAGCTCTGTGTTCAGACAGAATAACCACCCTTGGCACGAACAGCTGAATCTTATGATATCAAGGAATGGACAGTGATTAGGCTGGAGAAGAAACTTTTCCTGTAATCTATCAGACTAGCTGTCTACAGTGCTCCTCTGCACAGCGAATAACAGATAAATCGGTCATGCTTTGAAAGGAGATCAGTAGAAGCTGCTCCTTTTCCTTCATCTGTGCTTTTAAAACCTCATTAATGCTCCGAGGAAAAGACCTCGGTAATGGAAGCAAAAGATGACAAACATGAACGAAGGAAGTGGCTCATAAGCTGCCCTGACCCAAGCCCTGATGCCAGTTGACAGTGGGATTATGAGAACAGCCGATGGGACAGTATAAGTGTGCAATGCCTTTGCTTTTCACAGAGCACGGAGGGCTTTGCATGGATGTGGTTTTTCAGAGCTCAGGGACCCTTGGATATTGATCTGCTGTATTCCTCCCAGCAATCCCCTGGGAGCTCAAAGACTGCCCTGGCATCAGGTTTACCATGATTTTTTACACGTGTATGCAACTGTGCTCAGTAGCACACCAGAAGTAAGATCATAATCATCAGTAGGAACACAGCAGGAATGGCAGAGCAGCCTCCTTAAATGTTAACTCAGAACCCTTGTAGCTTGCTGAGCACCAGCTTACTGTGAACCAATTCCTCCGTACTGGATCTTTTGCATACAATGACCTCCTAGAGCCTATATCACTTGCACCCTCAGCTTTTGCCACCAAAGGGTGGCAAATGCTTCTTTCATCCTCCCCTGGATTTAAGCTGGCTCACAGCAGACTTTCCCCTCCTCCGAGGCAGCACCCAGCCTTCCGCAGCACAGGCAAAACTGCACATCGTGGGCATTCCACACCAGCCACACGCTCCATTTTGCCCAAAGAGCCTCCCTTTCACAGGCTCTTAACTTTCTGACTAGTGATACTTGATTTGACAGACTAGAGACATACAGTCAGAAATCAGCCTAGTTAGGTTTTCAGGAAAAAAAAAAAAAAAATCAGCAAGGTAACCGATGAAGTTGGGAGAATGATGGGTATCATGATAAGAGGAGGAAGGGCTAACTCCACCTGCACAAGCAGCACACATGCGATCCTTCAGTAATTAAAGATGAATAAATTTTAAAAAGCCAAAATGCCTTTGTACCCTACTGGCCTCTTATTCCCCTGACTGGTTGCTGAGGTTCCCATTGATTTCTTCCAAGGATTTAAACCTTATTTAGTCTTGTTCCCTACATCTATGCTAGTAAAATTAACATTGTCAGCAAATGTTCTTATGCCACTGGAATGCAACTGTCTATGCTGTTAAATTGTTATAATGTGCCCTGGCATGGTTTTCGGCTTGCCAAATAACTAAGTCCCAAACAGTTCCTGGGCGTAGTCCAGGCGTTACCATGTGCTGTCTCCAACAGGCAACAGCAATCTGCATGTGGCCACCCTGCTTTAAAAACTAAGAGAGTTTAATAGTACAGATTTATGGTAGAAGAGCTTTATTCTCTGACCAAAGCTTACTGAATTATTCTCTGTTTTCTTATTTTTAGACTCACACCTCCATTCCCAAACCCAAACCTTTTGCGATAGCCTGTGACAATTACGTTGTCTGTAAACACATTACATAGAATAAAAGTTTCCCATCACGAAAGACAAGACAGAATCACGACCTCTTTTTGCCTTCTTGTGGATGCTGAAATCCCTGGAAAGGCACAGGAGGAAAAGAATATTGAATATCATCTTAAGGGATGCTGTCACACTACCCTCTTCATTCCCTGGGACTCCAGGAGGGACTAGGACTGTTGGATACAGCATGTTTCCACTGTGTAAATTTCAGTTATTCCTTTCCAGTTAGCTTTGAAAATACACCCTGGTGAATGAACTTTAAGATTGTGTCAATCAACATGTATAGAAAAGAAGACTGGAAAACAAGGTAAGGTAGGGAAGGGGGGAAGGGGGAGAGGAAAGAAAGATGTAAGAGGCAGCAGGAGGTAGAAGTGATACATTAAGTGCATTTGCTCCTAGAGAATTTTCTTTCACCACCTTAACATTATGTTTTATGTTTTTTCTCATCATTCTTTTCAAATATGAATATTCAATTTATATGTTCATCCAAACAATAACTTGAGGGTGCTTCCCATTAAATGAGTCTTCAGTCTCAACCAAAGACATGATTATTATCTTAGAAACAAAAACACCCTCAAGTTATTGTTATAATAAAGAGATTTCTTTATAGAAAGCCACTTTTTTCAACTCCTCACTATCATTATAATTTACAGATAACATTTTACCCTTTTCTCCTCAAGGCAAATACCTCAACATAAACGTCAAGGTGCAGTTATCTGAGAACACCTTATACATCAGCACCTCCACTCAAAGGCAAGAACAAGCCTTGGGCTAGCAAGTCTCACTGAATGCATTCTGACTTGGTAGATTTTGAGTTTACAAAGTAGGTAATTCCCCTTAATAGTGTAAAGAAAACAGTTTGCAACGTCCACCAGAAAATTGTACTAGCAGTGAGAATGGCTTGTTTATGTCATTTTTCTATACTGCTTACAACCACTATCATAAGATATTCATATTGTGATTTTTTTTCTGATCTTGTTATGGCCCTTGTCACAAGAACAAGTGTGGAATTTAGATGCCCAACATGCACACAGCTCTGTGGTTAAATTTATTCATTTGCCTCCTCCATCTTTTTCCCTAAATGTCAACTTCCATTACATAGAAGAGTAAATGGAATCAACTTTCCAATCAGAAAAAAAGAACAAACCACAAATTAAGTACTAAAACCCAGACAAATTATTACAAAATTTGGGAAGAATCAATTCTGAATTTGTAATTGGGCCAATAAAAAAAAAATTGCAGAAAATTCTAAAGATTTGAAGAGATGAAACTCAACTTACAAGAGGATTCTGGAAGTTCAAATAATCTTATGTGTCTCTTTCCTGTTTAATCTCAACATACATTTTCATTAGTTTTGTGCTGCCTACTTGGAGGTTGGCTGGTCCTCTTTGTGCCTGTTCTTTCAAGGAATTACAGTATGTAATAGGACTCAGGTAATCTACTGCTCTTTGTACAGGAGTACTCAGGAAAAATCTTCTCCCATTTTCTGCCTGACCTAATAACCTGTGTAACACTTAGGAAGACTGACATTCATCCAAATATAACTTTGCATTTCTATAGGACCATTCAATTCCAGATCTTGATACCCAAATGATGCACGGAGTACAGTGAAAGACAATAACAAATAGGCACGTGTGAGATTTATCCCTTTCTAAATTTACTGAATATTGTAGGAATGGAAGCAAGGGTATTCACAATACTGCTTTAGAATATCATCTCTGACAATCCTGTGGAAGCTGTTTGTGATGCTAACATGGACTGACTTCTGAAAGAAGAGATATTGCAAGAAAAAAAATTGTGGTGGCCATTTCCTCTGTTCTTCAAGCAGACCAGGTTTTTACTTAATGAAATGGTGATATATTATTCATACAAATGTCACAGAACTTAATATGAAGACACTTACTGGAAAAAGAGCGTGCACGAAAGGGCATGTATCTTGGGAACCCTTGCTAATACTTCATTTTTGCCCATCTTTCCCTTGTTTTGATGAAGTAGTTTACTTCCCACCTCACACTTAGCTAGTTACATGAACTGACACATGGGGAGGGAAAGGAGTATGGATTTTTGATCTTACCCCCTCCTTGTCCTCATTGAGCATTTGCTCGAAGAGGACACAGCAAGCAAACTCTGCAGCTTTCTCGGAGGAGATATAACAGCCATAATTGTCAGCACTAATGAATCGTTTTGACTTCTCATATTTATCTACAGCTTTCCCAGAACACATAGATCATTCCCACATAGACTATTCATATTGACTCTTCTGTTACACTCCATCCCTGTTAGAGAAAGTAACCTGGCCTCAGGAGAGAAGACAGATTATAGGTAGAAACTTGATATGTATCCCAGTAATTTCTGAGAAAAACGAAGACAAATAGATTCAGAAATATTAACAGGCATTTACTAAGGTAAGTTTTCCTCTGCCTTCAATTTCCTTTTGACAACTGCCTCAACACGCCATGCTTACTGCATATGAGCTAGGGTCTGGATTACAGTCTAGCTAACGGGAAAAAAAGGAGGACTAAAAAAACCAAAGAAACAGAATGGAAAACAAGGAAAACAAAAATTTAATGTAATCAAACTCGTTTAACGTGAAACAATATCCAGGAGATGTCTTGCAATCATCATGGATAACATCATTTCTTAGCTTCATGGTCCACCTATATTCATTCACAGGCTGATCAAATCATAAACTATATACAGAAATCTTTCATTACAAATGGTGGATTTCTTCCATTACAATGGCAAGGAGAGTATATTCGTACAGGGGGTCTAAGAGCCAGCTCAGCCCTAGGAATCTGTACACCGCTAAAATATGTCCAAGGAATACATTCGTACGCTGTGACAAAACCCCTCCTGCTCCTTCTTTTGTTCAGGGAACAGAGAGAGATACATTATTTCTCAAAACATATTGACAAAACAAACAAACAAGTGAGCATCACTTAATTCAAAATGTAGGACAAAATAGCAAACATTTCCCAAAAGAAATGTTTCTGAAGCTTCTGCATTTTCTCTGTTTCAAATTATAGAACAGCACCTGAAATAAATGGCAACCCCATCTTATTTAAAATGGTATTTACCAATGATCATTGGAAATAAGATCACTCATCAATCCCTACCTTCTGCTTTTAAGTGAAACATTCAAACTATTGTACTTTTTCTAATCAGTTGAAATATTTTATATGAAAGCTGTACTCCAAGCTATATTTTTTACCCTTAAAATTTACTTTAAAGTTTTAAAGTTTTACTTAAAGTTTTTACACTCAAGTTTTTTAAAACTAATGTTGTTTAAAAGAGACAGGACATGTACCTACTTTCTTCCAAAAAAAACCCAGGACATAGGGGAATGGCTTGATCGGATTTTGGTTTTTAATTTAGATGCTAGTAGAAATAACCTCTGGGATTAAGATTTTGCATGGTAAAAAATAAATTTTTTTTTAGGATGTTAGTAATCAAGAGAAAAGTGCATTAGCTAGACTGTAGTCTGCAGATTCTGTCAGATAAAATAAGGAAAAAACTGGAACACAAAAATGCAGATTCCCTTCCTCATATCTCTGTACTGCATTCTCTTCAGAGAGAAAACCCTTAGAGGTGCTAAGGGAAAATGACCTTTTTAAATTAGGGAGTCTCACTTCTTTATTCTGTTTCAAAAAAATCTAAAAGGCCACATGGTATAAGGCTCCATTCAGAGAATAGACTGCAAGAACTTCTACGGGATATTAACTTCCACATCCTAAGTTACGACTCATAATGGCTCATGTAAAACATTATTCAATTACACTATTATCAAGTCTACATGTAACAATACTTGGAAAGGAAATGTCAATGGATGTTTGATATTTAATTTTTAAATAATTCTAATTCATCTGTTTTCTAGCATGTATATGGCTTTCCCACCAAATTCTAGTCTCATGAAGACAGACGCTTTCCTAGTAATAATGAAGAGAGCCTTAAAATTCAGTGATGAGAAATGGAGGGCACATAGAAAATGCAGCTGTGCAAATTACGTTAACAAGTAGGACTAGTAGGAGTACAAATTCGTCTGAAGTCATACATCCTGCTCTCAGTGTCATTTCATGTCTTTGAAAGTAGTTCATACAAAGGATTTCTGCTTTCTTCAAGAGAAAGAGTGCTGTATTGTGCTCAGCCCCACTCATTTCTATACAGATGGACACAGCATACACTTGGATTAGCACAAAAGCAATGACTGAATCTGGCAGGAATCCGGTATTGCTTCTCTGAAGATACTACAGAAATGCACTTGGTTGCAGTCTGCAAAGGAGCAATTAATATCACAGCAACGAAAAACTACACAGGACACTGGCAGGGAAGTTACCAAAATGACTAACAGAAAAGCTAAGACTTGCCACTTCTTTCCTAGGTCTGATTCTGTTTTCATCACAATCAATAGCTAAATTGACTTTAGCTGACCACAATTCGGCCCTACACTTTTTTTAATAACTGTGAAGATATAATTCAATGTGAAAAATAATAATATCTTAAATTGACAGGGGCAGACCAGGTGTTTTAATCATATCTAAAAAATTCAATTGCACAGTAGCTGCATACAAAAAACATGTTTGCACCTGTACATCTGCTTAATTTTACCTGGAAAACATTCTGCTTTAGCATTCATTGGACGTCTTTGTATTTTTATGGAGGAAGACAGAAAGTTCAGTTCTGAAATAAAATTAACTGATAAAAGTTTTACCAGAACTTCTTTGTCTGTCAAAATAGTACCTTTCTCCCTCCATCCCAAATACTACAGTCAACATATTGCTCATATCACTTATTCAGGAGTTTGGGGGACTGATTAAGGCCAGTGAATCTCACTGCTATGCTCTCCCTGACCTGATTTAGAGTACAGAATCAGAGAGAATAAAAGTTCATCAGCCAAGTTAAAGCTGGAAGTGCAATAAGGCACCATTTTTAGGATGCTCATGCTACTAACTACGCCAGGCTTCCTAGCAGTTACATCTTCAGCTGCACAGGTACTGGAGCTGACTCTGCCTCATTCCTCCTCTGTGGCAACTTCATAATCCCCTGGCAATGTGCAGACTGGGAAGGAAAAGGGAAAAAACAAACCAAAACAAATATAACCCTTGAAATGACAGCTACTAGGAATACTAGGAATACTCAGCAATCCAAGTGTATGGATTCAATTCAAAGCTCTTCCAGAAACTGCCAAACCCTGTGAGCATGATTGATCCCCCAAAGAAGGTTCAGGCCAATTCTTATCAAAACTGGCTCACATATTCCCAGTTATATAATGTACCAATTATGTTTCCCATTCTCTCTTACATTAGCTAGCCTGACAGTGATCTGTTCAGCCGTGCGTGATTCATCAGGTTTGCCTTCTGTTTCTAAACACGAGCTATAGAAGAGCACAGCCCTTGAACCCCAGCCTGCTTTGATGAAGTGTGAGAAGTCAATGACATTTCCTTGTCTTGTGCCATCAGAAACCCGGCAGCCTCCTGGTGCTCTGAATCACCACACTACATGTGCTCAGCAGACCACTGGAGCTGCGCAGGTTTTATAAATAGTGCCTACGCAGGGTTTCAGTGTACTTGAGCAAAGGACCTTTTTATTTGAGCGTTGGCCTCACTACAGACAGCCTTGTTACAAGGGGTGAAGTTTATCGGATTAGAAGCAACACTGTTAGTATTCAGGACACATTTCCAAGTGCATATGACATGTCAGCTGCTTACATATCTTCCAATTCTGCTTCACATATTCCTTTTAAAGTTAAACATGAAGTGACAGAAGTGTAGAAATATCTGTGTCCTGCACTCTGGGAACATAACAGCTAAAAAAACCACCTTGACATGTCAGCTGACAACAGAAAAAAAATCCCTGACCTCTGCTGAGGCATTCTAATTTTCCTAACATCAACTACTTGTAACAGAGAGGAGAACTGAAAATACATAATCATGAACTCCACAATTAAATGTATATATAAAAAAGCATGAGGAATTTTGTTTGCATAACCCCAGACACAGTTTCAGTCTTCACTCCTCTTTCTATGTCTGTACAACTACCTATTCTACTTTACAGAGACATCCCAGAGATCTAAAAATAGGGCTAGCTAGTTGTTTATTTCATGTATTTGTAGCTATTTTCTTTTAAAAGATATTTTCCTGCATCTTCCGTTGACAGATACAATGCTTTCAGCAGCTAGTTCTTCCATCGTTTAAATAAACAGAGTAGTCCCTGCAGCAACTCCTTTTCCTCCAAAATTAATTCCCTACTACTTTGTTTTTCTCTCTCTGTCCTCGAAATTCCTCCTTCAACATCTCTCTAGTTCTACCTTCAGCTATCATTTCCAAATCAAGGCCAGCTTTGTCACCCTGGGTTCCCGTGGGGCCAGGAATCTAGTTCAACAAAAGAGGATGACCCCCCGATGAAAGTGACGCTACATGACATTTTTCCTATTAGTCTGATTCTGCATTCTGTATTTACTGTACAAACTCCAATTTCTAGAAACACAGGGGCAACAGGTATAGTTTCATTTATGATAAACACAGCATGTTGTACATTGCCGAAGGATTTCTTAGCATTATTCACATCTTAATTTTACGTTCAATTAACTACCAAGAAACTTTTGACCTTTTAATATTCAATATTTGAGAAGTTATAAGATGAAGTAAGACCTTTAATTTACCTAATAGTTGGATGATGGGGTTAGTTATGCTTTAAATGCACGCTCTCGGGGAGGGGGGGAAAGCTGTAGCTCTTTAAAAGCCACATGTACCCACACGACCTTCAACATCCTGCACATGCCGTGAATTGCATGGGAGACATTTGTTATGTACCTTGAAGGGTGAAGAGCTTCAGCAACCTTGTCGAGATTCTTACGTGTACTCAGAGGATGGGGCCTAATTTTAATCTTGCTTAGTTCTGCATTAATCAGAACTGACTACGCACTGAGGACAGTAAAACTGGTCAACTGTAAAACCAGTGGGAGATGAAAATTTTGTGGCAAACCAGGTACTTGCAACTCTCTTGTAGTGTTTCTCAGACAATGGGTCATGATCCTGAGAGAGATCACCATCAGAACAATCGGAAAATTGCAGCAAAAATGTCGCCTCATTATAATGCAAAGAAAATAAAACTAATGGAACACTTTTAAGGAGGCCAAAACCTTTGAAGTTGGGTGTCACAGGTAACAGCAGTGCACATTTTTAAGATAACACTGAAGAAGGCCTATTAAAAAAATACTTGTCTTCGAATTGGGCAAATGGGCCACCTGAAAAGTTTGAGAAACTCATTCCTAGCCATTTCATCCAATTTACTTATTTTTCATTTATTATTTCCTGCAGTTATTCACATAACCATCTTATATTCTAAAAGGTCACTATCCTTATCTGTCATGGATATTTCAGAAAAGTCTAGCTGAGATAAAGCTAATGCACCTCTTTCTGGGAAGAAAGAGCCTTCAAATGTTTTCTGATGATAATATTAATGCTCCACAGTAGAGGTGATACTTAATCACCCTGGAAACCAACCGTGTGTAGTGCATTATATAGTTGCTAAGTGAAATGTATGAAGGTGTAACTTCCTGACCCAAGTGATAGAGGAGCAAACAAGGAGAGGTGCTCTGCTGGACCTCATGCTCGCAAACAATGAGAGGCTTGTTGGGGATGTGAGGGCTGAAGGCAGCCTTGGCTGCAGTGACCATGAGATAGTGGAATTCTGGATCCTGAGAGGAAGGAGCAGGGCAAAATGCAAGATTACAACCCTGGACTTCAGGAAAGCAGACGTTGGCCTCTTCAAGGATCTACTTGCAAGAGTCCCATGGGATAAGGCCCTGAAGGGAAGAAGGGTCCAAGAAAGCTGGTTAATATTCAAGGATCACTTTCTCCAAACTCAGGAGTGGTCCATCCCAATGCCGAAAGTCAGACAAAAATGCCAGGAGGCCTGCATGGATGAACATGGAGCTCCTAGAAAAACTCAGACATAAAAAGGAAGTATACAGAAGGTGGAATCAGGGTCAGGTAACCTGGAAAGAATATAGAAGCACTGTCCGAGCATGCAGGGGCCCAGTTAGGAAAGCCAAAGACTACCTGGAACTGAATCTGTCGAGAGAGGTCAAAGGCAACAAGAAAGGCTTTTAAGTGGCAAAAGTACAAAGTCCTGCACTTGGGGAGGAATAACCCCAGGCACCAGTGTATGATGGGAGCCAACCAGCAGGAAAGCAGCTTTGCAGAAAAGGGCCTGGGGGTCCTGGTGGACACTGAGTTGAACATGAGCCAGCAATAAGCTCTTGCCACAGAGAAAGCTAACAGTATCGTGGGCTGCATTAGGAGGAGTGTTGCCAGCAGGTCAACGGAGGTGATCCTACCCCTCTGCTCAGCACTGATGAGACACACCTGGAGTGCTGGGTCTAGTTCTGTGCTCTCTAGCACAAGAGACATGGAGCTACTAGAGACATTCCAGCGAAGGGCCATTAAAACCATTAAGGGACTGGAGCATCTCTCACAGGAGGAAAGGCTGAGAGAGCTGGGACTGTTTAGCCTGGGGAAGAGAAGCTTCAGGGGGAATCTCATCAATGTATGGATATCTGAAGAGAAGGTGTAAAGAAGACAGAGCCCGGCTCTTTTCAGTGGTGCCCAATGACAGGACCAGAAGCAATGGGCACAAACGGAAGCACAGGAGTTTCAGTCTGAACATAAGGAGAAACTTTTTTACTGTGAGGTTGACCAAGAACTGGCACAGGTTGCTCAGAGGGTTTGTGGAGTCTCCATCCTTGGAGATATTCCAAAGCCATCTGGAAATGGTCCGAGCAACCTGCT
Organism: Aptenodytes forsteri; assembly: GCF_000699145.1. Taxonomy (NCBI): domain Eukaryota; kingdom Metazoa; phylum Chordata; class Aves; order Sphenisciformes; family Spheniscidae; genus Aptenodytes; species Aptenodytes forsteri. The sequence goes on from NW_008794009.1 coordinate 983,612, forward strand.
CTAGGTGATCCTGCTTGAGCAGGCTGGACCACATGACCTCCAGAGGTTCCTTCCAACCTCAACCATTCTTTGATTCTGTGATTCTGCGAATGAGATATTAGCATACAGTAGAACAAACAAACAAAGCTAAAAATTACTATATTTCATAAAAGGAATGCAGAGTTGCACCATTCAATAACAGAAGGTGACTAACTCTAACTAACTGAAGATTGCACCCCCAAACTGAAGAGTGTGCATGAGGGGTTCTGGGCAACATACTTTTTAAACAGAAGAAAGTTATGGGAGAGGATTATTTTATTGTGTTCATGTTGGGATTGTATATACTAACTTTAGCAAGCACAGTATCCTTTCCCTTCCATGAGAAACAAAACTGCTTGCAGGACTCCTCTGTACCCTTGTTTAATCTGTGACACTGCAATTGGAATTTGTCACTCTAGGAGCTACATCTGATGTTACAGCCTGAAGCGGAGCTAAACCAAAATAAACAATCTGCTCCATTCTGCTTAGACTAATACGACAGTGATGTAAGCCCCAGCACAGTGGAAAATACATAAATGGGCTGCCACACAGCACACGCACACATAAAAACAGCAACACAGCTCAGAAGTTTTATTACTAATACACATTGGGTGAAAGAAGCCTTGCTTGGACTTTGGCTTTGCTAGGCAACAGTATATTTTTTTGTGTGTGTTAATGTGAAAAATATGCTTATTATTTCAAAAGGCCCTAGGAACTTTGTGCTGCACTGAGACAATATCTTTTCCTAAAAAAAAGGAAAAAGTTCAGTCAAGTATTTGCTTCATCACAACTTGTGCAAAGTTATTAGGGTGGGAGAGGTGAACAGGATTATTTTATCACAAACATCCCACAGTGATACAACTGTGTAAATATTTGTCCCAGTATCTTCTGTTTGAATACAGTATTCATCCCTCCCTCTCTGTCTCTTTCTCTCACTCTCTCTGGTTTTTGATTTAGGGTCTCTGGAGCTTTGCCAATGCTAGGCTGTTCGTTCCAGTTGCACATACATTTATGCAAATAGTCATGATGAACCCCTAATCTGGTTATTCCTTCTACTCAGGATCACTTGATCAGAATGAGGATGGGGGAAAAAATGCTGTACATAATTCTGTTAAATTCATCAGCTGGAATGGCTGACCTTAAATCTAGAGTCTTACATGCAGTCATTTTTCCTTTTCTTTCTCCCCAAGCTAGAAAAGCCCTGCAAAGGCAACTGACTGAGCAGGTCACATTTTCTATAAAGATACAAGGAGGTTATCTTGTTCAAATAATTTTATTTCAGGAAAAAAAGAGGATGGAGTGAAAAGGAAGGCAACAAGGTCACTTCAATAACATCACAGAATATTTTCTCTTCTCCTAAACTGCCTTACTATTTATATACTTTCAACTTCAAAGATGCATTTTTATATAAAAAGGCAAGAAAAAACAGCAACAAAAAAAAACATTTTATGTGAATAAGGCAGCTCATGAAAGTCAAGGGCCTAAGAGCAAAAAACCTCCTCTCTCCACATCTGACAAGGTCACTTCAATAACATCACAGAATATTTTCTCTTCTCCTAAACTGCCTTACTATTTATATACTTTCAACTTCAAAGATGCATTTTTATATAAAAAGGCAAGAAAAAACAGCAACAAAAAAAAACATTTTATGTGAATAAGGCAGCTCATGAAAGTCAAGGGCCTAAGAGCAAAAAACCTCCTCTCTCCACATCAGGCACAATTTATATGGCCCCAGTGCAAGCTTTCCCATATCGTCCTGCCAGAGACCTCAGCCCTCATCTGTAAAATCATTTTCTCAAAGGAGGAGAGGTTATTTAGTCTGGGTGACAGCTCAGGTCCTGCGTTTCTTCTCATCAGAGGCCCCTACATGAGCCCAGCTAAAGTGTAACAGCTAAAATTTAAAATTAATGCTAGGGAAGATACTTAAAAAGCAGCAGATACCCATTTGGATTTTGCAGAGAAACAGCTGGCCTTTTACAAACATCCTGCTCTGCTTTCTTGCTCCTGCCTTGCTGACAGCCCAAATTGCGAACTGCTTGTTTTCCCTGTTGCTGCAGATCCTGTGCCGGGCGCTGGCAAGGCAGGACTCAGCCCTCACTTGCCACCTTTGCTGTGCCATGGGACCACAGCACTGCAATATCAGCACGTTTAGAATTCCTCTTGACTTTTCAAATTCTTACTTTAAGCAGCTTCTTCCACCACATCCTACTAATAAAGGCATCATCCTTTGCATGTACTTGTTTCTATTCTCAAGCTGTATCTCAGACTGGATCTGAGTACTTCTCAAAGCCTCCCTTCCCCCATCAGGCAGACCCCAGACAGCAGAAATATTCAGATCTACCCCTAGATGGGGCTACTGTCCACAAGTCGCTGCACTGGGATTACAAATTCAATTCTCCGAGCACAAGAAACTGAAATTAAATACTGACTATTTATTAATCTCCAGCCCCTTTATGTACCCCCTCATCCTTCATACATACATCTCTGGCCTAGGCTGGCACACGCCAGTGATCATATTAAAACCTTTAACTCTTTCTCATCCCTTTTCTACCCTGCAGTAAGAGCTATTTTCCAATCACATAAAACTAGACAGAAAAAGGAAGAGCTAACGACTGCTCGGAGAAAGCTCTGGATGCTTCCTAGGTTAGCAGCAGCCAGCAAGTGATGTAGGGGCAATTCTGCCACGAGATCCTATACTGCGATATTTCAACAAGATATAATAAAGTTGAAAACACCTAGGGGATGAATATATTAATTTTTCTGTTTAACTCATATGGCACATAATATCTTTCACATTTATTGCCATGCAAGTTATCCCCTTCATATTATTTTCTATTTTCAGCTTCACGCTTTTCTTAGTTGGTTGCAACTAATGAGCACTATATTGAAAAGCCAAAGCAAATCCCTAGAGAATGTGTTTAATACCCAAATAAAATCATGTAATGAATTCTTCACTGTTTTAGCAAGATCTCAAGAGTGATTTCACATAGCAGAATAAACAGTGATGATATAAACAGATCAAACAAATTACTTTGCATATTTACAGGTCCCTTTCCACTTGATTGCTTTGGGAACCCATCCCACGCTGACCTGCACCTCTTAAAGTCATTTCCACTTACACTGAGAGTGCAGCTCACTGTCACATGAGTTGGAAATATTTTATATCCACTGTGTACAAGTGTAAATGGACAAAGACAGGAAGCCAAGAATTCAGTCCTCTATGATGACTAGTCTCTGCCAAAGTGATTATTATGCTATTTCTTTCCACTCTAACTTGAAGACAGAGAGATCCTGCAGTTTGTTTCCTAGAACTACTTCTAGAAAGTTTGCATGTTCACCTTTATGTAAAAGAAATTTATAGAAGAGATGTCGGTACTGCTGTATGTGAAGATGAAATGATTCCATGGTAAGTCAAAAAAAATTGAAAGAAAAAATGAAAAGGAATAAAGAGCACACATAGTGGAACAAAGCAGACAATCAAATAGAAGGAGACAGAATAATTATAGATGTCTGAATAACACTCCAGATGGCATTTTGGGCATCACAGTTAATAAGCAGGCTGTTTCAGGGGACCAGCATGTTAGCACATTATTGCAACAACTGGAAACCAGCAGCTGAAGCATGTCTGTCTGATTATCTAGGGAGCAGGCTACATGCAGCAGCCAAAACCAAGAAAAATACAGCATTTGGATGCTTACTGGTATGACAGGTTCAGGGACCCATTTTTCTTAACAGTAAGGACGCGCTTAAAAGAAGTTACCACAGCCATAACTACCAGTCACTTCACGAGGAAGTGGCCTTAGGCCAGTTAATCTGGCCTAAAGTACGGGCATTTAAAAAAGGTACCTTTTTGGCATTAATTACCCCATCTATATATTTAAATTGAAATTTCTACACTTCTGGTCTGATGAAAATCAAGCTGGTTCCTGTATTCTTCTCCCTCTGTACAAATCTATTTTAGTAAAAGCAACAATAATAGCTGAAAGGGAGTTTACACTAAGATTTCATTTTATTCCCTTTTCACCATCGGAATCTGCAAACTACTTCTGCAATTGCAACTGTTCAGGTTGAATGCTAAATTGTCTGCCAAAATAAGCTTGATATCTCGTCAGTTATCTTCTCAAATGAAATATATCATCTTCAGTACAGCAAAGAGTCCCATTGCTGATATGCAGCCCTCAGGAAATGTATTTCAGGGATGGAAGGTCCGATATTTCCATCAAGTAGAAAGACCCTTAGCAACACCCATCCCATAGTAAGCCCTAAATTTATTCTAAAACAGCAATTCTGTGAAAACATATGATATTCTCGCAAATGTCAAAAATAATGTGCCTTCTTGCTTTCAATTTCAAATCAAGGTTACACCGTAAAGCTCCTACAGATCTGAAATCAGAGACAAACTCCACAGTTTCAGCTCTGGAATTAGTTTTAGTACTGAGTATCTTCATTCTTTTTCTTTGATTCCTGTCTTTAGGTTTTCCCACTAATGACTCTTCAGGTCTCTTTGTACCTGAACAGATCTACGTATAAATATCTCAACAAAACAAACAAAAAACCCCTTAACACTAATCCCTGAGATATTAGCAAAATAAATAAAGATATTTGAAATAATCTCTTTAGCTCATGGTATGGTTTTTAACTGTTTGCATTAAAAAAATTACAGTTCTTTACTGCTCCTTGGTTCACAAAAAATCCCCTTAGAAGTGCTGTAGAATGCATTTGTCAATAAAAGCGTTTGCAGAGCCCTCCTACCTCCCCAAGGGTATTAGTTGCTTGTTCTGAAAATAGAAAATAAGTATGTTATGGTGGAGTTTTTTCGCCTGGGATTGTTATGTCACTGTATCAGAAAATATTAAAAAAAAGCTTGGTTTGGAAAAGATAGAAAAAATACGCATTTTCTAGCTCACTGTGATATAAAACATATTTATCTATGTACACACATTCCACCCTCACTGAAGGATTTCCTGTTGTAATACTGAACAATAGCAAGCTTGATGTACCTTAAGGTTGGCACACATACCCATTCCTAATATCTTTTATCCTCTGGGAAGAAAGAAAATATCAAATACCTCAGAAAAGAAGGCAATTTATGAATAATTCATAGTGGCTTCTTTTTTTCTTGCTTTCTTACTTAGTATCTATTTCAGCTTGTCTACATTTATGTTAAAAGAAAAGAACTACAAAAAAATTTAGAAAGACTGTCACGAAAAAGTACAGGTAGGGGCTTCGCTTGGTAAATTATACTGAATATGATGTGCATCCTGATTTGACAGGGTACTGTGGTTGGCAAGGTCTTACCTTTTTTTTTCTCTTCTCGATAACGTTTAATGTTGTGGCAGAGAAAAACAAACAAACAAACAAATCCAAATCAAAGCAAAACATAACCTGTAATGCTAAGAAATTAAACGCAAGTCAGAAAACAGCCAAAGGTATTTGTTCACAAAACATAAGCTCACATTACACACTTTAAAAATAATTAATTAAGATGTAAATTCAACAAGGAAAATCAGAGTACTGACTATTATTTATGTCCAGCTTGATTAAGTACACTTTGTGGGAGAGGTTTTAGCATTTGTTGGACTAACTGAAACACTGCATGCCAGATAAGCCACAAGGGAAAGAAAAGGCATAAAAAGAGCTGGAAAATTTAAAGGTTGCCAACTCCCCTATTGGCAGTTCAAGAGTTCCCATCCACCCTGTACATGGAAATCTCCTTGAGCAGCATCTAGACCACTGAAGTAAATTATGGAAACTTTAAAGAAACATAAAAGAAACGTAACAAAAGTTTGGTTTGCCAGCATCATAGCAACGTCTCACATGCTTGCCCTGGGGGAGATGTTAAGAAGAAATGGCCCGCCTCTGCCCCTCTGCCAGACAGGATTTTAATGGAGTTTGGATCCTAATATTCTTTGGAATTTCTTTGACCTCCTTTGTATTATGTGCACCTTGTCCCTCTTCTCTGTATTTCCCTTTACATGCTGCTAAAACATTTGACAAAACTTTCGGAGACTTCTGCTGTTCTACTATTAACCTCACCATCAGTAAAAAAGGCTGTTCTGTGAATTAAATTAATTTCCTTTAAAAAATCACAACAGATACACAAAACTCCTCCCAAAGCCTAAGAACTCAAAAAATGCACTCAGAATTATGGTTTATATCTTGCCCAATTACCTTTCTGTTTTTTCTCTCTTCTGTTACTTACCTTAAATATCTTTTTTTGAGTCCACAACACAATCTTTTGAACAGTGGTCAATTCAATGTAAAAAACATATAATAAAGAGGAGAAAGGAGAAGAAAGGTTGTCCTCATACAGGGTATTTTCACCTGGACTGCATCAGCAGTAAATCGCCACAATCCTGAAACAGTACATGAAGCCACATCATGGTGTCTGCTTAGGCACAGTAATATAATGTGTTGGCTGTCTTCAGAGGAAGTCTGAGATTAAACTCAGAAATGTCTTTGAATGGATTCAGTGATCTTCAGTGTTAAGGCCACTGAGGAACCACCAGCAAAGATGGCTTCTGAGTTCCAACGCTTTTCAGGATTTTTCAGTTCTAAACGTATAAATCCCCTGCATTAAAATAAATCAAACTCTTTGTTTACAACAGAAGGAAGATACTCATGAAGCTTCTCTGAATTCTGGGCTCATGAAAATGCCACTGATTTACAAGATGGTCAAAGATAAAGGTGATTACTATTCATTATTTGAATTATAGTCATACCAGAAGACACAAGGAAGATTGATACCTCATTGTGCTGGGCACAATACAAAATACAGAATGACAGACAGTTCCTGACATAAGAAAGATAGGAATCTAAATAAACAAAGGAGGTAAAAAGGCATGGAGAAATAAAACGACTTGTCTGGAACAATAGGCACTTTTTTACCAGGTGAACAACAGAGACAGCACGTAGGTGTCCTGAATCAGGATGTCTGATGCCTGTGCTTCACAGCATCACAGTGGGAACAGAACGAGTGTCTTTCACAAACAATCTAAATCAAGACATTTAACTCAAACGGAGAAAAATAACCAGAGCTTACAATTACCATGATTGCCACGGTCACAGGTTCAGGGAATGGAATGTCCTTCTTACTTTCTCAGTAAAATTCAAACTGTGAAAAATTTACTCATTTCTTGGGAAGACAGACAAAAGGAAAGCCGATTAGGCAGTCACCTTTATCTGCAGGGAGATCTGCACCCATACCAGACAGTGATGGTGGATGGAGGAAGGTGATCCTACAGAAGCTTCCTTTGAATGGTTCCTGGGACCAGCAATAGGAGAGCAGAATACCACAGACCAGAGGGAAACTGAATTCAGACACAAAATTTTGAATGAGTGTTTTGCTGAGAAAAGTAGCATTTACTAAACAGACAATCAGATTAATCATCTTTTAAAGTAAAAAAAAAATTAAAAAAGGTTGAGAAAGCTTTCAGAAAAACAGCTGTCAGCAGAAGGCACAAGATGGAGTGAAGCCATGATGTTAAACTTCATTTTAAACGTTTAAACCTTTGAGTGTTTTTCAGACAGTAGCTTAGGTCACTGATGTAAATATTTTATTAATGTTTAACCTGCTCCCTTGTGAGGCACAGCAAAAAAACCACACAGTTCATTATGATGAGAGGCCTTTTATGTTTGTGTTCCACATCGCAGATCTGGATTTTGAATAGGTGGGAAGTTGATCAGAATAAAAGAGCCTGTCAGAGTGCAGATGAAAACTTTTGAAGTTCACAACTGCTTTACATCTCACTTTGGGTTCTCAGTCCCTCATTTTCAACATATTCATATTCTGTCATCAGGATTTTTGTTAACATAATGCTGTAGAAGAGTGAGCCTGTAAAATGAGACTGCTAAATCCCAGCTTTATTCTCTAATGACTGCCTATCAAATACGTTCAGATTACCTGTCAAAGAGACGATGTTTTTCAATTTCTAATTCTTCAAGCCATGTGGGAACCCCAAAATCCCAGCACTGCTGCCTTTGACAATCACACCAGTAAGAAAAAATAAGCAATCAGAATGCAGCTGACAATCACAGTAATTATGCCAGCAAAGTGCAATAACTTGCACTTTTATAGCTATTATGTGTTTCCCAGATAGAAAAAACCCCACACTTCTCAGTAAAATAAGTAAATATAAATATGTTAGGGTTACATATTTACTGTTTCTATAAAGCCTTCTTTTTGTCAAAGCACTGTAAGAACTCAAGAATTTGTAACGTGGATTTTCATGAAAGGATTGAGGTCCCTGCATCTAGGCAGAAGCTTAAGGTTTGGAAGAGGTATGCTGAGGTTCTTCTGTCAGAGATTTGCTGGGTATACATGGAGAGAGGTGTTTTCTACATGGGCAGCTAACTACAACAGATATTCAGGAACAATTATCCCACAATGAATATCCTGATATAGTTACCATGTTTGAAGCGACTATATTTTGCAGATATTCTCCTCCAGAATAATATGTTCTTGTTTAGAAATACAGCAAGCCACGCAGAGTGCAACAGTTATTATGAGAATAGCTTTTCCATTTAAATCCCTTGTTGCAAATAAGCCTTTAACATCACTTATCCATGTTTTACAGATGAAGAGCTGAAGCAAATAATATTTCCCTACCTCAAAAAGGAGGGCAAATGCATTAAAGAAAGAAAAATCCCAGTTGTGAATATGTGTTTTAATTCCCCTAGCACTGAACCCAATATAAAGAATTTTGAGTAATAAAGTCAACAGTGAAGTAAAGGATGTCATATATATAACTTACGCTGCTTACTTAGAACCAATGGAAAGGTAGAGCATAAAAAACCAGCATTTCACTCTCTAAAAATAAATCACTGCTTTAAACTGCATAAAATACAGTATACTTCATTATATCACTGCACTATTTTAGAAGCTAAGGACCGAAAACTTCTAGGAGGGTGGGCATTATATCAAACATTTACTAATGGTATTTGCTGTAGTGATACAAGGGTTATACTTACAAAACCTAAAAGAACGTCATCGTGACTTGTTTTGTTGAAACTCTCTTAGTTCCTAGTCTTTATGACAAAGATTTCTTTTTGTTTGTATAGGCATCCTTCTTCAGAGGGCATTTTACTGAATATGGCTTTCTGCTCAGAGGTAGAAGCTTCCAGGGCTCTGATATCCATAGTGCTAATAAACAGCCCGGTAGCACTGTCAGATGCATCAGAAATCTGACAGGAGGAGGGAAGGGAAAGGGAAGGATTGATTCTAACCACATCACACTTTGAAATTTTCTAATGCAGATTATTTTTCAATATTATTATATTTTTACTAAAGCCATACAAAATAGACTGTATACTTTTGCCAATGTTTGTCTTCCTTCCTCTTATATGCTTCAATTCTACTTCACTAGTTCCTCTGAATTTGACTCTTTATACATGGCATTAAATTACAGTTATAAAGGTATTTATGGCTGTAGTTCAGGTAGCCAAGAATACTGCCAATTTCCAAAGGCAAATGAACCTACATTTTTCTCTTTTTTCCCTTTTTCTGTTTCTTTTTTTGAAGGGATTATTTTTGTTTGTTTGGTTTTGAAGTAAAAGCTTCAATTACTTCCTCTGGAATATTAATATTCTGAATAATAATGCAGATAATTTTCCAACACTTGTGCATTTCCCGATAGAATTAAAGAAAATTAAAAGGAAAGCTGATAACTGTATTAATAACATTACTCAGGTAGAGGATGTCTTTTTTTCCCCAGAAAGCAGAAAACAGAAGAGAGTCCTGGGCACTGAGGGGAATTTCTCTGACCTACACTGCATATCTGCTCTAGAGTTGAAGCAGTCAGAATGTTTTGAGGGACAGTCCTTCAGTGTGTGTTAACTTAAAAAACACTGTAGTGTATCAAGAGTCACTCAAGGACATACAATAAACTGTCTCCATCATGTCAGGCATGCCTGAGCCAAATATCCTTCTTTACACGCAATAAAAATTCAAAGAGCACCATATTTGCATATACAATAAAGATATCCAGTACAGTGCTGAAATTACACTGGAGACTAAGGACCACCCTGATGTTCAAGTTAAGTACATTACATGTTTTACTGGACAGAATTTGGGAGCAGAACTGTATAAGCAGCAGAGACTTTGTCTATATACAAGGCAATACAGAATTTGCCCATGGAAGGAACTCAGCTAGCTTTATCCCTCGTAGATACATGCTGGAAAACTAATGAATTGGGGTAAGACCACAGTCAGTATGCAAACAATTAAACTGTATTTATTATTGTTGCTTTTTTCAATTTCTCAACTTTTCAAAAAGCAGATCACTTTGAATATAGTCTAACAATTCCATTGAAAGTTTTAACCAAACAAATAAGCAAACACTTTTTTCTCTCTTTCTTAATCAATATTTCCAATCCAAAGGTGCAAAATACAATTAAATAAAATAAAACCTTTAGTAATCCAAACAGAACAGTACCTGCTGAGGAGCAGTGATATCCCTTAAATACTCCTCTTGACTATATTCATGTTCTGTATAATGATTTGGCTATGGCTGTTTTCTAAAAGATACTGTATATATCATATCAAGAACATGCAGATTATACTTGAGTCTGTTTACATGAAACAAGAACTGGCTTAAGGTTAACTTTACTGTTGTTACAGCATGAAGTTGTAAAGACAAGTCAGTGACTTTAAACTGTTCACGGTATTTATTATCTGAATGCTGCTGCAAAATGCATTTTTATAGCCTCAGCACTTGGAAGGCATTAAATAGCTGTCAGAGGAGATTTCAAGAGTAACCTTGTTAGGTTTTAACACAGGTTTCACAGCACAGCCAGCCTGACTCACCAAAATTGCCTATAAGCAGCTACATAGTACAGTCTTACATAAGTTACTGCATCCTTCCCCATCTTTAAAGGACAGCAAAAATCCCCCCGCCCCCGCCACGTCCCTAGAGGAGACACATATCACCTCATTCTTTGTGCTTCAGCACACTGAACTCCCCTTGCACCTCTATGCACATGAAGGAGTGAAGGAGGTCACTGGGTAACTACCAGACCTTGAGTGGTTTAGTTACCACCCTGGATGCAAACTGTGCGGGTCATCACTCCAAGTGAATGAGAAACTATTCATCTGGCCATGCGACACTCCAAGCCGTATCAGCTAAAGGCATGATTTAATGGACAGATTTTGAACACGGACACACTGTACCTGGGAAAAAGTCTAGTCTAATTCTTCACTCGAGGCATAATCTGACACTAAAAAAAAGGATATACTACTAGTATACTTCAGTGCTTTAATAATATAAACAGTAGATATGGGTAAATTAGAAAAAAAAAAAGAAAACAGTGAGAGAGAGTACATATGCACTTTCCCCCCCTCTATCAATACTGTTATGTGTAACTGGCATGGAGGAAAATAAAAAAGAGTTTGAATCATGAAAATTCCATGTCTAGAGCTAACTGGTTTGCAGTTTACTGGAACTCACTACGTCTGCTTTTCAATGGCTATAATTCGCCAGTATGAAGGACTCGATTGCAATGATCAATGATGCTTTAAACGACAAAATGAAAACTCATAATAATAAGTATAATCAGAATTAAAGGGAAAATAAGCACAAATTCATACTGTCTGGTCTTAACCATATTTTGGGTTTGTAAACATATGGACAAGGCAAGTCTGCAGCACCCGCAATCAATCCTTATAATTACATCAATATATTGAGAACTGAAATGAAAACCATTTCCTTTCATCCCAAAACAATATAAGTTACTGTAAAATACTTGATCAAGCTCCTTCGACAGCTGTACATAGCCTAGGTTTCATTTTGAGACCCCAAACACATTGCACAACAGAATGATAGGAGAGACACTACTTATGAGCAATACTTTGGAAGTATTTGCTACGAAGAAAAGAGTAAGAAAATCAGAGAGAAGGAGATTACAGTTGCTAGCACTGGAAATATTTTCAACATGTCTCTGATTTAGACAGTAAAACAGAAAGGTGCTGACAGATGTTTTCACTAATGAGGAAGAATGAGAGACAGGACTGGATCTTAATTAGTGTGGAGTAATCATTTTAACAGAGAAATATCAGAAATACTTGGAATTTAGAAAACACTACCAAAATTTCAATTTTTGTGTGTAGTAGAATACAGAAAAAATGAGCAAACCTCAAGTTCTGCCTTGTGAGAAAAGCAGGGTAGGTAGAAAGCTGGGTGGGCTGGCTGCAGCTCACAAGACCTGGGAGCCAAGCAGACAATGTTCAGTGGGATTGTTCACTAAAATTAATTGAAAAAATAAAGCTACCTATGTGAAATGCTTCATTTTTCACAATACTGAATTTTCCTACTATACACTGTTTCCTCAGTGAAACTTTTGACAACTTTGATTTTAACTCCAATTTTGGGCAAGTCCCACAGGCTGACTGATTCAGGCCCAGGGTGCTGGAGTGGAAGCATTGTCAGCAAAACTGGCGAATGCATACCAGGTGGACAATTTGGAAAGCAAAAATCTGGATTACTTTAGACCCATGTTACACATGAGAAAACAGAAAATTCCCAGGTGAGCTAGGGAGGACACTGTGGGCTTCTCCCATGGGAGAGAGATTTAGAATTAAGAAGCAGGTATGGAAGTAATTAGCAAAGACCCCCACAGGTGAAAGTAGAAAATGAGGCAACAAAAGTGGTCGAGAGCAAAATGTTAAAGCATGCTAAGAAAGAGGACTTATACAGGAGAATGGTCAAGAACAGCCACGAGATTTAGAATTAAGAAGCAGGTATGGAAGTAATTAGCAAAGACCCCCACAGGTGAAAGTAGAAAATGAGGCAACAAAAGTGGTCGAGAGCAAAATGTTAAAGCATGCTAAGAAAGAGGACTTATACAGGAGAATCTTCAAGAACAGCCACTAAAGAAATGGGGGGAGTGACAGCAGAGCCAAGAGAGGGCTCTTGTGAGAGCTAGAGGATAAAGGTGCCGAGGAAGAGGAAAAGGAAGTAGCCCAGAACAACAAAGCCAGCCAAAAGTTTGCATTAAGTTAGGGTAGACTAAAACAGTGACACTGAGCCAGAAAAAAGTAGTTGATGGCTTCACTGTGAGCAGGTTCTCTGGAGTGGAGAGTGTGGCATCTGTTGAAAACACATAGGGCAACATGGTCTAATCTGTTCTGTACAGGTACTTACACCATGCTCACAACCATAATGTGAATGCCCTCCAGCAGTGCATTAAGCTACATGATTAACATCTGCTAGCAGTTGTGCTAATTTCCATCATTCTATCAGGTACTGCAAAACCAGTGAGAGTTAAAGAAGCTCTTAAAAACGGGCCTTTTCAAGGCAGGAAGGTGGTTAATGGATTTTCACGTTAATGTACATCCCACTGAGTTCTGTCAAGACTGTAAATCACCATCCTAGAATAAATTTCTATTTATCCAGAGACTACAGTGTTCATTGCAGGTAGCATCATGACATAGTCCTTGAAAGGCTAAGAGTTTTCCAAGTAGGCTGCCTACAGTTTACAGCAAAATTTTACACAGACCCATTTTAAAGTGGCAAGGATTCCAGTTAAATCCCTGAGGCCTGATTCTTCTTTCATTTACAACCAGCTGATCCTTATGTGACACCCACTACTTTCAGTACTTTTTCCTGACTTAATTCTGTATAAGGAAGAAGAAGAAACAGATTTTCAACATCATGGCCAACTTCTCCCAAATTGTTCAAACTCACAAACCATAAGCAGTGATCCATGTATTTTGAACTATATGAAAGAATATTTCCATGAGATCAAGGAACTGAATAATGCGAACTCAGATTTGTCTTATCAATGCCACGCAGATTGGGCCATTCTAATGTGAAATAAGCCTATACTCTGCGCTGGCATTAAAAGGATGCGGCACTATGTGCCTTGAGAACTCTGAAGATGACAAGAGGCACAGCAAAGTCATGAAGGCTATGCCTGCTTTTTTTCACTACAGCTCTAAAGGAAATATATCTAGATCACACTCTGATTACATTTCTTTAGAATTGCCACAGCAAGATTTATGAAGGTACACTCAGAGACTGACTGCCTACCACCCATGATGCATCTTCCTGTAGTTCAAAACCTGATTATAACTATTACATTGGGATGGAGACTCATATTCCTCTTAAGTTATCATCATTGAAATGAAGATATATTCTGCTTTGACAAGTTTTATTAATTACTCAACATTACCATCTAAATCAAAATATTTTCAACAGGTAAGTACTTTCTAAATGCTTTCACTGTATGGCTTAACAGATGGAAAGATCCCTAATTTTAAGTTACAGCACTGACTTCCAAGCCTTCTGATATCTTCACTATCTGATCCCATAAACATGATTGCATTTCACCTGTTAAACTACTGGGCAACAAGATCCCCCCCTAATATTTAGTTTCAACTCAGAACAATAATCTGGACTTACTAAAAACACCTCAAACCCTGGATCCCTGGATCCCAAACTGTGATAAGTATGCCATTGCTGGTACATTTACCCAATGTTCCACCCTTTGACTTCACGTTACCTTTTTAAATGGCACCTGAACCTACCAGAAGTCTGGTGGCTACCAAAGTCAGCATACTTTTGCTTCCCATTTACTCGTAAGGTCAGATGAAATCCCTGTCTCAATTCATCTCCCAGTAGCAAGTTAGCACAGAAAAATATTAGCAGAGTGACCGTCCAGTATAAAAGCCAGCTACATCACTTACTGAACAGTTACTTAAACCGTGACGAGAATTAAAAACACATTGGCCATTCACTTTCTGTCTATCAAGTAATTGTTTAAGTATTGAAAAGAATGAAAAGTAACCACTGTAGTTTTCCTACAAGGTGCCTGCCTACTACATAAGATATAATTGTTCCTTTCCGTCACGATTCAGCTGCTGTTTTTATGATTCAAGGATCTTGACATAAGGTTTTATTGAGCAGGATATTATTTTCCTGATGGGGTGGGTGCCACAAAGTCATACTTCTAAAAGGCCTCTCTTTACTCCTTTCAAAAGGAGACAGAACAGCATTCTGATTGTCTTCGGGATCAGTAAAACGTGTGGGTGGCTGCATGGAAACAGTATTATACAGTGTGGGTAATTGCTTAGTCGTGCCTTTCGGTTAACTAAGCTCAGGCTTGTTTTTTTGTCTTGATTAGCCACGCAAGTCAGCTTGAATGTTTCACTTCTGGGAGAAATTTCACAAGTACCTCAGTCTTCATTTTATTGTCTGAACAGAAAACTGATATTGACAAAGAACCCTGCCCAGGTGAAAGGGATTAAAATAATCTCTGAAAGTCCCAGAACCACTAGCTTTATCACTTACGAAAAAGGAACCATTCCCAGAACTAGAATATTAATAGGCGGTTACTGAAGGAAAAGTGTTGAAGATTTCTGCATCCTCCTATCACTGAAGGAAGCTTGTACCTCTCATTCTGGGTTGATAGCAGTTAAAATACTTTTACAGTACACAACTTCACTATAAAATCTTCTTCTGCTGGGGTTACATCCTAAAGAGAAGGAATTTGAAGAAAAACATTAGCAGTGTGCACACTGGTCTTTACAATAAATGTATGGTTGCAAACTAACTGGAGGCAAAAGTCTTCAGAAAAAAAAAATATTCTGATAAAGTTTATATACATAAAGAAAAATCAGAAGGTTTGACAGTGTTCTATTCCATGGGATGATTGTAACATTTTTGGCACAGTATATCATAATACAGTAGGGGAAAAAAAAAAAGAAAACAATTGGGTTTCCAAAATAAAACCTGTTTCCAGCATTAAAATCTAGCTCTATTTCCCTCAGCTGTCACCTGTGATAAGGAAAAGAAAGACAAACTCTTTTTCTTTTCTTCTGACAGCTGCTATTCCACAACAGGCCAGCTATCCTGCCGTGGTTTGACACCTCTTTGTCAAGCAGGCTGTTTCCTCTGCATGAAGTCACCTGATGCTGCAAAGACCAGACAGAGGACTTTTCCCCCACACCCCCCCCAGACAGCGATGACTGAGGATGGGATTTTCAAAAAGGCTCGAGTCATTTATGATCACAGATCCCGTTGAAAGTTAATGAAGTCTGGGCTCCAAAATTACTATATTCTTTTAAAACCAAAGAAATCTACCTGCAAAAAATTCACTGCAAGATTTTCTCTAGCTTATAATGAATGTAAGGAAGAACATAGAATAGAAGACGGGGTAGTGTTCTGCAGCTGTGTGGGATTTTCAAAAAGGCTCGAGTCATTTATGATCACAGATCCCGTTGAAAGTTAATGAAGTCTGGGCTCCAAAATTACTATATTCTTTTAAAACCAAAGAAATCTACCTGCAAAAAATTCACTGCAAGATTTTCTCTAGCTTATAATGAATGTAAGGAAGAACATAGAATAGAAGACGGGGTAGTGTTCTGCAGCTGTGAAATGCAACTGTTTCCTAGTTTTTATTTCTTGCACCCTTTTTAAAAAAAGGTCTTTGTTTTAGGCAACTCAACTTCTTGTTGTAGATGGGCTTGTCCCTAAACACTCTAAAAGAAGACTTTTCATTCTGTAGAGCTCATATGAAGATTTAGAAATTATTTCAAAAAACTTGGAAGTTTGGATTATGTGTGATGATAGACATCTTTCTTTAGAAAATCCTAGCCTTGATTCCCAAGTCCAAGCCGTACCGAGCACAAGAAATAAAATCGTGAAGAGGGGAATTGCTTTTATGGCGTGCAGGATGCTTCAGTCCTGTTGTTATAGGCATAGATTAAAGAAGCTGAAACCTTTTTCAGAAGAATGCCAAAAAGCTGAGCGCCTCAGAAGACAGCTGGGAACTTCTGGACAGTTCAGCACTTCAGATGCGTTCTGGCCATATCTCCTCTGATGGTAGCTTGACAAGGGGAGGCTAAAAAGGATGGTTAGCTCTAGGTTGCCCTTACATGAAAGAAGAAACCAAAAAGTCTAACTGAACCACTTGGCCACCTATTTCATGCTACTGAGACAACAAACACAAATAGCAGAACATAACGTCAACTTAGACTCAGGATAAATTGTATAATTTTCCTTGCATTGAAAATGTTTGCTGTGCTGCTTTGTGTCTTCCTCTGGAATGTCAAATGCAGTAAAGAGCACAGCAAAAGGTCAGAAAGAGTTTGGGGCAAAAGTACTGAAGATTTAATCCTGCCCTGTTAGTCTAGTTTGGCAACACAAAACACTTAAAAAATATAGTATGTCCTGTGCAGTTCAACATGTCAGTCTGTATTTCTTGCCTCTGGTTAGCAAACAGTGCAACTTAACCACATTTCAATTTATGGCTGCGTGATAGCCAGCTTCAGTTGCTGTCAGTCGTGCGTCCCCTAAGGAAATTAATCATAATCATAATTTTGCACAGTGACTCTGCAAAGACTTTGTCATTAAAAAGCTTGATTATCCTTGTTAGTAAGGTTTTTAAACTTTTACATATGACAGTTGGTTCTCAAAGCTTGGTATTGGGAAACACTTGCTAAAGATACCTAGGCAAAGTGCTAACTCACCCTTCTTTGTTTCCTCTGCTAGAATAGCTTCTTGATTCTAATTAATTAAAGTACACTTCATGTCATGTGAGGAGCCATTGCACCTGCCACAAGGATATTATATATTTTTGAATAGAGGGAAAAGCTCTGAATCATCTTGACATGAAGGAAGAGTTTTTCTATTTAGATGTCAGGACTACACAATCAGTTTCGAGCCCTCCTTTTTTACTGTTTGGCATTTCGGATGAAGTGATCTGGAAAGGATAAAGTGATTTGTACCCTAAGGTGGCATTACTAGTAAATAGCTCAGACCAGGTTGTCAGAAAAGTAAGGTTAAAAGCAAAAAAATAGTCAGAGAGCTGATGCACTACCTCAAGTGCAATGGAAGAGTCAGCTGGATGGCTCGGCTCCAGTCTCAGGCCAAACAGCATGAGGACGCTGCGGCCCCAGTGTGCAGACAGACCATGGCAAAATGGCATGGGGCGAAGCAGCCACCAAAATCAGTTGTGCTAACACCTCCCTGGGGCCCTGCAGCCCACAAGTAAGGTACAAAAGCAACAGGCTTTGTTATTCCTTGTTTCCAAGAAGTACCGAGCTTATCTTTTCACATCTAGGAGTCAACAAAGAGCAAGTAAAATCAGCTTCAAATTTTTCTGGTGATATAATGCAAACTGGGCTTGAGGGTCTGGAACACAGATAGATATACTGATCCAAACAAGACAGATGTGATAGCAAGGCAGTCCAGTCAAGCCCCACGCTGGAGAGAAACTAAATTCAAATGTCCTTTCTTCGATGGTGCATCCTTGTTGCTATTATATTTCTTAATTTATTAGGGTAGACAGATGCAAAAGTGCCAGAATGATGAAACCGAGGCAGTTGTATGGAAAATGTGAAGGAAATATTATCTGTGTGCCTCCTTTAAAGTTGTGATCTTGTGCAGAGCCATTTTACACTTAAGTGAAACTGTCCCTGATCAGAATTTCCTGCAATACCTTAGGGGAAAAAATTGCATGCAAAACCACTCCAACAAATATTTCTGAATGCAAAGGTCAGAGAAGAGCCAAACTGTTTTCAAGATTACATTATCAGGAAAGATTCCCAGAGTGAGTGAAACATCAATCAAAAAAAAAGTCCTGAGAACACAAGCTGAAAATTGTTTGCTTGCAATTATTCCATTTATTTTTGTGATGTGCCTTTCTGTTGACACATTTATCCCAAAAGGATACTCAATTTTCACGGTAGAAATATCATACAAAGAATATGGAATTCTCTTTCAATGAAAAGTATGGAAGCACACTCTAAAAATACAGAAAATAATGTTCTGATGCTGATAACACTGAATCTTTATTTATTTATTTATTATTCCCCGGTTATCTCTGCTATTCAATGATCAAACAGCAGAAGGACTAAGATACTGGTATTTCGAATAGATAGCGTAATTAGTAACCTAAGCAAGAACAAACAAAAAGTACAGAAGCCAATACACCAATGGGAGGGGGGAACCTATTAAGAATTTACTTATGTTCAGCATTTATTATTTTAATATGCAGGTCTTTTATTTTGCAGTCTGTACAATTCTCTTCATTAAAAATTCCATAATATGAAAATATATATTCATGCCTTAGAGATATGTTCCTGAAAACATATTTGTACATATTTCATATACACATGGGCAAGCATTTAGGTTACTATTTAAACAGTCTAGTCCAAATGTGCACATATGTATTCATTTAGAATGTGTATCTACATACGCAGATCAGGTAACTCTATGACCTTTTTGCATATGTAATTACCCAATTTGCTCACCAAAATATGTATTTTTTATTTCTGGTGAAACAGATAGTAGATAATTCTTCATAATTTAGTTATTTCAGCCTAAACCTAATAGTGCAAACATGAGCACCCATGAATTATTTCAAGCACAAGAGAAGTGCTTTCAACAAAGGAAATTACTCACACTGTAATGCTTTGCCAGGCATTCCTTTATACAAGGAAAATGTGTCTAATCTAAAAAGGCATCGGACTCAAACTTTTCTCTCACACAGTCACACCCAGAATTTCAAAGAAATAAACTGCCAAACAGTTTATGAATACTGCATACTAAGACAATTATTTTATCACTTCTGCCGATTTTTAGACAAGGATAAGAAATCACAGATGAAGACAGATGCCTGTACTAATATGGAATCTATCAACTGTTTTCACTGCTGTCGATTATGAAAAACAATCTTTTTCAGAAAGCAGTTGATGATTTTGAATGTCCTAGTTTTGGCAGGGCCCAAACAAGCCCTTTTCAAGGATTTTCAGGGCTGAATTCCCAGCATTTCTTGCACAAGGTGAGTTTCTAGTATTTTCTAAGCATGCTCATGTCAGTCCCAAATTAAGGAACCCCTTCACCAGCCCCACATTTCCAAATAGAAACTGCATATTGGGAGCAAATAGGGCTGCTCTATAAGAGACTCTGATCCTTCTGTACTTAGTACTGCCAAAGAGAACTGTCAGTGGTTTCTAAGAACATTATTATATGAAATGCTACAAGACGACTTCTTTTTCCTCACTCTTGACAAATATCAAGGAATATCTGGGTGCTAAAAGATAAAGGATGCAAAGCTATCCGTGCTCTCTGCATACTGCTGAAAAGCAGCTGTATAGCCCCTTCTTCCATCTAACCCAGAAAATGCTGCCAAATATGTTACAGAGCAGCTGGTCAAGACTGAAGCGTATCGCTGAAGACTAGTTGGTAAAACTGAATCTCAGGGAAACGGATGTGATACCAGCAGAGTGGCAGAAGCTATCAGAGTTAATGTCAAGATTATACATGGCCCTTCTTCTGAGACTGCACCTACTTATTACTCAAATTTGCAATTTGGGAATACTCTGTCTCCTGTTGCTACTAGAGAATCAAACTGCTATGGTGTTTCGGCAGGATTTTTCATTGCTGTGTGACCAGAAGACTGCAACCATCCTATTGCTTCCCATTTATTTGCATCGAATTCCCATTCCTTTCCAGTGAGCTATCCCAGCCATGAGCTTATATATTCCTTTAGCTTTAACACTGCACCTGCCTTAGGTGCCTTTAAGATGCTATATCAGGTAAATTCTGAATGATAAATGACTTCCATTAATAAACACTGGATGGCAATTATGACTTATTATTTGCATTACAGTTGTGCCTAATAGTTTGCACTACTATCAAGGCTCAGTTTTCCTAGGTAGTGAAGAAAACCACTGCAAGACATAATTCTTCCTCCAAAACCCATGTAATGGAAAAGATGGCTAAAAAAAAGAGAACCTTAGGGACATGACACTGTTTGTATGATAGCGTGCAGAAGAGGAATAGCAAGAAGCATTTTGCACCAGTCCTGTTCTCTTGCCTTGTAGACCAACGCTTCATCCACTGGATTATGTTGCATTGCCGTGAATGATTCCCCTCATGCAGTTTGCAAGGTATAATTAATTTTGCATAAGCCATTTACAAATACTACCCTAAATCTTATAAAGCAGGGACTGCAAGGTAATTGCTGCAATTTGATTCTTCTTTGAAAGCATACGGATTCTGTATTTAAGAACAAATCCTGAATTCCATCAATGATTTGTGGAACATGATTATCATATCTAAAATTTGAAACCACTAAAAGATAGAAAATGAAAGTAGAATATAAATTATCCAGCATCAGTGCCTCATTATAGGGAGAAAAAATATTTAGAAAGGAACTGATGGTGCCTGAGATTCACACTGATTTAGCCTTTAACAGGCTGGCATGTTGTATTTTATGGTGTAATATAATCACAGTTGCACTTTTTTATTGTCCAACACTTTTGTATCCTGTAAATGGCATTAGATAAGTCTATAAATAATAATGTGGTAGCTAATTGGGCCACAGCCATATTTTTTTACTTCTTTAATGCATTCTATGCTATAAAAACAGTGTGAGGCTGGTGACACTAGGAAAAATAAGCACGATTAGCCTTCCCTATATGCAATTGTACATTGCAAGATCTGGCTAAGTGGGTTGGTATTACACTTTACTGCCACAAGTTCAGGAAAGTCAGATCATTGAATAAAGTCAAAATTAACCGTGGAAAAATATTCACATAACACTACAGCATTTTGCATTACATACCTACGAGGAGACTTCCAGACATTTTAGTGGGACAGTTCTCCTTTATCCTTACTCTCCTCTATATGGACAAGTAGCTTATGTGCTCAAATTCAACTACAGAGGGAGGATGAGAAAAATCATATCAAATACGGTTCAGAAAAATTTGCATATCTTTTAAAAGTATAAAACTATAGAAACATGTATAATAAAAAATGTAGTCTCTCATAGTCTTCCAGGGCAGAAAGTAAGTGCTAATTACAGACTCTATTAGCCGGCATTCCCCTTTTCTAGCCCCAAGTCAAGAAGGGCACCATTTCAGAAGGCATAAGATTAGGTACCGTGGTAGTAAGACCAAATGGCATGTTCTACTTTTAAGAAAAATACTAATAGGTTGAACATATATGGACTGCTCCAGGACTTTGAGAAGGACTCTCAAACTAATTACCCAAACACATTATTTATTATTTAATTTTCCCTCATGGTCTAGTTACAATTTTCTGAATTAGATGATGCAATGGAAATCTCAACTTATTAATGGGTACAGCCTTATAGGTTTGTATGGGCTTAGAAGCAGAAACTGTATAGTGACCATGAAGTTACCCTGGTGATCTTTGCCCTTGCTTCTGATGATTTGTTTCTTTTACAGTATTTTATTCTAACTACTGCTGATAGGTATCAAGATTAATGGAAACTCAGGCCACAGTGGTTTTGAGATGTTAAAGTATCTTAAATTTTACGCATGGATCTGTTGCATTCATTAAATGAACTTTGTTAAATAATGGTCTGATTTTTCTGGATTAGGCTTCCACTTTGTCCTCAGATGGACCTGACTCAATTTACCTGATGAAAAAGCCAACACTCTCCAAAATTTGATAGCAACTGATATCAACTTGAGAACCTCTTTTAAGAAAAATTAAAAACAACCAAAACCCCAAGGAAAAAATCAAACAAGAAAGATCGTCCTTTTTTTTTTTGTTCTCTTCCTCTGCCTTTAATCAGTTTGATTTGAAAAAAGAACACATGATTTTGTAAGTAAGCTCCAAATCTTTTGGTGGATATCATTAACAGGCCATCATTATCAAACAGAACAGGTTTTCTACTTTGTATTTTTTTTCTTGCACAGTCAGACAAAGAAAGAAGCTTAGCATTTACTGTGGACTTGTCAAGAATATGAATCTCCAAGGATACAACATTAAACACAGAATGCTAGGACACAGCCAGAACCAGGGGAAACCAACAAGCCATCTAAACAATGCAGCAGCAGCGTTTCCTTGGTCTCATCTAGGATGGAATCTCAAAAATCATTCTTTTGACTCTTACTCCTGTGATTTATTTTCTTTCCTTGCAAATAAATTATGTGGTTGCTTTTTCTGTGTTTTGTTTTGTATTTAGCCCAGAAGTCACGTGCTGCTTAGCCATGGTAGCCTTCTAGTATTTCATACAGTTTAAAAATTGATTAAGGTTGTATGAACTTACTACCAGAAAATCTTGCCTGTTGGATTCACAATCTAGTCTGGGTAGCTTAGAAATGAGGTCTTTTCTTGATAGTGTCCTCTACAACAGTCTCACAAGCAAGCTGGGAAAACACAGTCCTGGTAAAACTTCTATTATATGCACACATCAACTAATACTTGTGCCCAGAGCAATTATCGGTATCAGGCCTTGAAACTTCATCTATTCAAAGTTTTCAATAACATCTTGTAGGACTGAGTAGAGAATGTACCTTTCACCTCTAACACTAACCTTGGAAAGATTACAAATGCCAAAGGGATAGGATCAGAGTTGAAAAGACAGCCCCCAAATTAACCAGATGAAGGAAAAAGAGCAATTTTAGAAAATCAAATGGGGACTAAAAATGCAGAATAAGTTACTAGGCAGCAGAAAGGCATAAATAAAAAATTGAGTACCTCCTTAAATAAATACAAACCAACCATAAATTATACAGAGCAACGAGATCATGTTGAGACATAATTCAACATGGCATGTATATGACGTATGTAATACACTGAGGGCAATTATTGTGCTCTATCTACTGCTGAAGAATACTCAGCTGGAATACTCCACCTAGTTTTGAGCATCACAATCTAAGGAAAATGTGGCTAAACTTGAGCTATTTCAAAGGAAAACAACAGAACATTAAGTCTTTTGTTAAACATGAGCTATATAGAGAGACTGAAAGAATTAGCTTTGTTCAGATTAGTAAAGAGATAAAGGAGGTAGATATCATGGAGGGTTTCCAACAGGCAGCAGCCAGAAGAACACAGTGACCCTCTGCTCTTAATGTCCACAGGAGAAAAGACTTAAAAACATCAGCTTGCCTACCAGAGCAGAAGACACAAGACATCCTTTCTCATAGTAAAGAACAGATATTCCATGGAACAGACTGCTTGGAGGGTACAATATCTCCATCGTCAGAGGTTTTTAGGAGCAAGCGAGACAAATGCCAGTCTGGATTAATTTCAGCATTTTTGATCATGCCATGGATGAGAGGTTTGATTAGGTGGCCTTGTAAGGTATATCTACTTCTACATTTCTATGACAGTCTTCATTCTGACTTTTCTTAATCAAATGAAGCCTTAAGCTTTTCAGTTCTTTATCTCCCTGCAGACTCGCACAGGTTTTACTCTATTTTTCCATTTCTAACAGTAATGTGTTAAAAATCCCCAGTGCTTACCACAAGTTAAACATCTTCTCTGGCATTCTCAGGTAATTTGAGCATCAAACTAGTTCTCTCTGAGTGTGGAATTAAATAACACAGTTGTTGGGAAATGTAAAATGAACGAATGCAATGTAGAGACAACTCCCATTATTATGGACAAATAGGTAATTCATGAAAGGTAAAAAATGAAAGATTATAAACAACAACATAAACTCTACACCAACTGGGGGGAAAAGGTTTATATTACTTCACCTTGAAATCATGTTCCAGAAACTTGAAATTTTGACTCCTGAAAAATTAGACTTCTTAAAATAATGACGGAAAATTAGATGAAGTTGCCTATGAAGAGATACTTCTTATAGCTACTTAATTATTTTGATTATTATTTCACTCACTTCATGAAATATGCCTCATTTTTCACAAGAACTTGCGAAACAGTTAATATCGATGCAATTTGGAGGTAAACACTAGACAACTAGTTAAATAGAAATTGAGCTAGAAGCTCTGTTTTTTATGAAAGATTCTGTTCTAATAGTACTTTATATCAAATCTTTGATTATCATCTTTCTCTTGTTCTTCTGTCATCCAGAGGTCTTCATTATATGATCACAATCTTTTCTATACTGTAAACAGTGTAGAACATTAACTGGAAGTGGAAACTTTAGCAACTAATGAAAAAGCACTAAAATTACTTTTTCAAAGTCGATCTCAATCATTTTCTCCAATCTCAATAATTAAGAAAACTAAATGTATTTCACTAATATATGATGCTTGGCAGCTACATTAAAAAAAATAACTGAATAATTAGTATGAATCAGAATTGGTCTGTTTGAAACAAGACACACACACACCCTGTAACTTCTATTAAATTTGACCATGAAAACTTTTACAAGGATAATTAGAACCAAACCAAGTACATGAGGAATAATATCAGGGAGAAATTATAACAGCAGAAGTTTATCTAACCTTTTCAGCTATAAATTTGGTTTGGATTAAGTTTATAATCAGTATATTTTGATACTGTGTTTGCTCAGGCTTTGGCAACTTGTCAATAGTTTGTTAAAACACAGACAAATCTGTGCTTGTGACAGTTTGATACTAAAATATAAATGGAGAGGGGACTAGACTTTTTAATGTTATTAAACAATGATGTTTTGAGGATATTATCAAAGAAGATGCGCATAACTGACTATGTAGACAAAAATTATTTAAATTATTTTTACTTGTAAAGTTTAATAAGAATATTGACATGTTCAAATGACTGACTCAAAACTCCACTCCCCAGCCATACAGGTTGTAAACATTTTCAACTTTGTTAAACTCAGTTACTTATTTGAGTTATTAAAATGATGCATCCTGTGTTATTATGAGTGAACAGAGAAGTGCTATAATGTGTAACAAATTTATTTTAAATATAGGTAAAATTGAAAGTATGATTCTCATATGTATGATTCCTCTATATGGTTCCTGTAACAACTTCTTCTCCAGGCTGATTACAGTGAGCAGTAAAAATCAGGAGTTAACACAACACAAATGCTACATATTTACAGCTCATCCTTACTATACAATTACTTTTTTACTTCACTAACCTAAAACAACTCCTTTTCATCTTCTCTTCATATTCCTTTCCAATATATGTGTACTCTAGCACCATCCAAAAAACCGAAGGCAATTACTCTCTGGACTCTCTCAAAGGGTGGAGGTGGAGAAATTCTGTCTCAATACAGAGACTGTTTCTTAACACAGTCCATGCACAGTAGGTTGTAGTAATCCTGTATGACTGTATCTCAGATAATTATCAATTTAAGGAATAACTAAAGTGCAATGGGTTGATTTTAGAAAAACAGGTTTTAAGTACATTTGGAAGTACACTTTTTTCTCATTACAGACTAAACATTTTACTGTCGCATTCAATGTCAGATGCTATAGAAGCTCTTGCTTGGGTTCATCTATGCTGGAGAACAAGCAGGAATTTCACTTCTCACAGCAGCAGAAGCCAAGAGACTCTGCTTCTGGAACCATAAGTTCATGGACTTATCAATACCCTCATGCTGGTCAGAAGAGCACAAAGGAAGACGTGAAAAGGATCTTTATCAACACAAACCTAACAAATAAGTCACACAATCTCTCCCTGTAGAGCATCTAATTTATTCATCTAGGCTTTCTATAAAGTCAAGATGACTTTAGAAGGCAGTCAAAATCCATCTTTTACCGCATAAAATACATTATATTAACTCACTAGTAATGAAGCTCCAACTTAAAATTAGTTAAGGGTGGGGCGGGGTTCCCCAGCATCATTCTTACTTGGAAGCTCTCCTCTCATGGCTGGAGGCTTCTAATTTCTACTTTAAAACTTGGCCAGCCTATGTGAATTTGCTTTTTATTTCTGCCGATTAATAACAGTTTAGATGTTTTTTCTTCAGAGTTATCAAAGTCATTTTTTTCTTATTTCTGAGAATGAATTTCAATAAAATTAATATACTGTAAATATGATTCCAGTGGAACACTGATCCTCTAGGAAATCTTGAAGATCAGTTCTAATTTAAATAAATTGCAAACAACTCATAGGGAACCAAGGAAAATGTCCACAGCAGACATGCAGTAGGTCTGTCATGAATGGTCCCAGAATAACTGAGGAAGCTCCTGTTGAAGTTTGTATCTAAGACAGACTGAAGGATTTATTAGCAAAAAAAATATGCTATTTGTGCTTGTAACAAGGGCTAAAGAAGACACTGAGGATATCGTTGCCATTTAAAGCAACTCCTGGGGCTGCCTCAAGTTGAAGTGTGTTCATTTTTGGTTTTTCTTTCCCTATCATTCAGAATCTGCCACAAATGTAGTAAAAAAGGGTAGCACAAGTGATACAGATATCCACATGTTAACATGACTGGTGAGAGGATTAATGTGGAGAATTAATCTGGATATTAAGTAGGCATTACTTCATACTATCAGAAAATGAGAAATGTTACGTGCGCATATCATATGTGACTAAGCAGGAAAAAAATACTGTTGTCAAGCTAAAGACTGTTTTTTAAATGAAATTTAAAAGGGGATGGAAGTGGAATATAAAATGGGACACCTGCTCAAAGTTTATTATGATGGCATACCTCTGGATTATACTGGCCCATAGATGTAATGATGACACCAGGTATATCAGGATTTAATATCCTCAGTAAGTCCCCCAGAAACTTGTAAAGGGGATTTCAACACTACTTCAAAAGTGGTGATAAAGTAGCAGAGGTAAACAATTCAAGGCTGGGATTTGAAATTCAGTGCAAGTAAAAGGGAGTTCAGACCAGGTGTCCTGGTCCAGGTTTACATCTGATTAAAAGATCACTGGGTGCATGGATGTAGACAGAAAACATAGACCCAGGTGCAAGATAGTATGAAATGAGAATACTCAAAGTTCCTATTAAGTACACTCAGCTGCTTGCCTGAACAGGGCTCAATAGAAGTAATTTCTGAGTAATATTGTGACAAACTGAAGGAGGAGTGTAGGAGTGATAGGACAGCTTCCTTATTCAAGCAAACCTGCTCTTATCAAACACTTTTGCTTGTTTATTTACTGCCAAGGTTGCCTGAAAGTATTTTGTTATGAATGAAGTATGGAAATCTGGGAAAGCAAGAAGAATCACTGGAAACAGGAAAGCTATAATAAAACATTAAATGATTCCCCAAATTTTACTTTTAATTGTGCTGTTGACTCCTATGAATTGATATCCTTTTAAATAGAGCACAAAAAAATGGGCAACTATTGTACCAAATGCTCTGCAGATATATCCACAGAGGCAAACACAGCTGTGCATAGCTGGCACAGATGTTTTAGTTTCATTTTTGTTAGCTCTCAGTCAGATTTTAGGGGGAGATTACTCACAGCTGTTGCAGACAGAAAAATAAGGTACTGGCACTAATCCTCATCTACAATGGGACTCATAGTACCAGTACTACATGTAGGGTTACTTGCTGCTCTAGGCAAAGAAGTGAATGCCCATTTCTCCTGGTCTTTAGTCTTTCAGACAATAGTCATTAACTGTTGTAGCCCTAGGTGAATGTTTGTACAGTACTATACTTGTCCCTGGGAGGTACTGCTGTGACACTTTAGATGAGCAAGAACAGTATCTGCAGTCACATTCAAGGGGATGAAAATTGTAAGTCAGAAAGAAATTTCTCCCTATGGTACAGTATTACACAACTAAGTGCCTTATAGGTGTTTACAACTTTCTTTCAAACATCTTCCACTGCTCATTTTTGAAAAATAACGTTCCATGGAACGTAAGAATTGTCACAAACAATGAAACCTACATTTTCAAGGTGTTTTCACTACTCCTGTCTTCTTTTAGCTTGAGTTAATATCAGGTAATCAAAATTCTCAAAAACTAGAGAAAAAGAAGTTGTACTGCATTCAATTAAATTAGCATGTATAATCTCATGTATGTTTCTCCCTTGGTGTTCAGGACAGGCTATAATATTTCCCTGTCCATGTTGTTTGCTGAATAAAAAAAAGATGATAATGCATTATTACATTTTCAAAGACTACAACTTTTATTTTAAATTTAAAGCAAAACCAAGTAAAAATGTTCTGCAACAAGAATAACTGGTATCACTGCCTGTACAAAAACTTATCATGTAATATCTGCTATTTTATATGTTTGGGCAGAGTTCTTCATATGTACCATAACAATCCTACTAGAAGGAATTAATATGATTCAATTTTACTGGAATGAATATGGTTTAACATTAATTGGCATAGCACATAAATATAGAACTCAGGTCTATGATTATTGCTGAACAGGTGAATTCTGATGTGTAAACCCACCCCGACTCCTTACCCCTCTATCCCCGCCCTCCCCCCCAAAAAAAAAAAAATTATACATGTGCTCCAAACAGGTACTGAAAGTCAAGCTGCAGTGGTCCAGACTGCAAGTTCAAGACTTTAACATAAAATGAACAGATGTGAGGGCCAAAATAGAGCCGCTATTGTCCCAGATTTTTGCAAGGAGTTTCCCAGTCTCCCCCTCTTATACACAGTTCCTGAGAACTTATCTGACTTGGCACCATGGCAGAAGTTCAGGAGAGAACAGACCTTGCAGACCAGGAGCTTGATCTTTGAACTAATTCGAGGGGTCTATGTTTGCAGTCAAATGATCTAATGGTAGGAGCAATCTTGATGAAACTTTTAAAACCCCCCACAGCCATGTCAAACAGTCAATCTGTTTTAGCATTTTATCTATGCCCCAATCCTTCAAAAGTTAACAAATGTATGTATAGTATGAGAGGTCACTAAGTTCCACATACATGTGCATATGTGCTCTGAAATCAGGCACGCAATTCTCCACCTGCCTCTCCTACCATTCCACTACTTTGATATTCTTTTCATTAATGCCACTTTTGGAATGGCATCCCTGGCTTGTTAAAAACCACCTAACAGTCACAATCCAAAATCCAAAAATATCTCCTCCCAGATGAACTGCGTGTTCTCAGACCTTCCACTAACAAGCCGTAAGGCCAATTGTCTTCACCTTACTGAGTCTTTGAGCCTTTGCAACTCTGCCTTCTCTTTCACTTGATCTGGTTCTTATGCAATACCATGACTTAGTGATTGAAATTTTGGGTGAGAAATAAAAACAACTGCATAATGCTAATATCTGCCCCTCTGTTCTACAGTGGGTTTCAAAGTACAGATGAGGTAATAGTGCCATAGCTATGTGACAAACAAATACCTATTCCAGCTGTGTCCTTTCAGAGACTGTTAGCTGAATGCTCAGTGCTAGCCACCAACCAGCGTAATACATTTGTTCTGCTGTTTCCTTGACAGAAACTGTTGTGAAGAAGCAACATGGTGCTCATGAGAGGCAGTAGCTTCATAAAATCCAGTGTGAAACACGAGAAACCACCACCAGTGCATACGATTCCTACAAAGATCATATAGGGAAAAACAAAGAGGCAACTTTAGAGGGAAAAGGAAGTGAAGCTGAAGTCCGACAGGCACATTTGGCCACATACAAGAACTACAGATTTGCCAGCAGAGCAGCAAGGAATGAAGCTGCTGAAACCCACCTGGAAAAATCATCTTTGTCTTCCTACAAACTCATAAGAAAGAGTAAATCTCATGACTGCGTTATTAAAAAAAATCCCAACCTATTCCACAATGTCATTTCCAGAAGTTGCTGAGTTATGCTTGTGAGATTGCTGTGAAAGAGACTGAAATGAAAAACTGCAATTTTTATATGGACAAAGCCTGGCAAACATTACAATTCTGGACTACCTGAATGCATTGTTTGTAAAGAAAGTCACACAATAGCAACAAGAGTGAAGGTTTAAGCATGGGTCTATTATGTCTACAGAAAGGTACAGCAGGAATGAAGAATCGTATTTCTATAGCATTGTCATGATAATTAAAAAAAAAATGTAACAGGAATTAGGACATCAAAAAATGTATTAATTATCATTTTAAGTTTCCACATAAATTAAGAATAACATCCAAAATTTCAAATAATATTAACTGCAAAAATTGAAAATCAAACATCTTTAAATCAAATTTATGTTAGAAGTGGCAATTTTTCTATATCATCCAGGCTAAGATCCCAAGGCTAAGATCCCACTCTTGCATAAATAGGTATTTCCATTCATATTGTTTTTTCAAGCAGAATTCCTGAAAATAGATGAGACTTAAATATCACGGTTTACTTCTTCCATTTGAGACCTTCCTGAAAATCTTCCTAATGATGATCAGCTTTCTGTGGCTAGGCAAGATGTATGGACTACTGATGTCTACTTTTCCTTTTACAGAGTAGTCTGCAAAGCAGCAAGGTCTAGGAACAACTTAAATCATTGTATTTCCTTTAGCGGTTTAGTGGAAACTGAACTCCAAAGGAGACATAAAATTTACAGCTCCTGAACTCACAGGTGCAAACAAAAATACACCACTACGGTCCTGTCTTTACTTTGTTATTTTCTCAAGTCATTCCTCTATAATTTCACTGGAAAGGAGTTAGAACGTAGTTTCTTTAGTCACCTCAGTGGCTAGTAAAAGGTCTTTTGGACTTATTTACTTGATTGTCAGATGCAGTGGTTATCTACATAGGGAGCCATATATGATGAAAATAATGCCTAAAAACTGAATTCCTCAATTCTATCTCAAGGACACTCTGCTTTTATAAGATACTCTTTCCAGTAGGGCAAATTGCTCATCGTTAAGTCCCCTTTCATTTTCCAAACCCCTGGATCTGACCACACAAGACAATGATACGTTTTTATTCCCTGTTATTTTTATTCTGTTATTTTATTCCCTGCTTAATCATGAGGACTCAATCTTTTCCTTATTAAATCAATGGAAGAATACGTATTGAACTCAATGGGAGAGAGACTGAGTTTGCAGCCCTGCCACCAATACAGGTATTACTTCTGATTTACCATTCACAGGGAAGCCACTTACGCTGCCTGGTAACATATATATATATAAATAGGAATCATTGCCTTAGTGAAGTAAGCAAAGCCAAAATTTGTTCTGTGATACTTATTCATTCAAAAAGATGCATATTAAGTAAAAATATGCTTAACAAGTTCTTAGAACAGCAAGCCTATTTTCTGGTGATTTGAGCTTTTACCTGAGAGAAATCCTGGAGGCATTCCTTTACAATTCCTGAATGGACTATCCGTTGTAATAGAAGAGTTTTTGGAGAGTTTAGGAGGAAAAATGTTACTGGATTTCTTTCCCTGTATCCTGACACTGACTTACAATCTCTGTCCAGACTCATATGTATAACCCTACCGTATGACTATAGGCTGGTCCGCCACAGAAGGAATATTCCTTTTGTATGTATGAAAACTTTCCTGTAGATTCCTATTGAATCATACAGATTTAATTGTATTTTAGGATTCAAAAAGAAGTAACAAGGCAGCTGCAGGGTCTTTTCTCTTGCAGTAAGAGGAACAGAGTTTTTTCAATGAGTATATTCACAAATCACAGTTTTAGATGTGGTAATATTTATTTCTATCCAATCCCAATCACCTTTGCTGACTAGAGAGACCAGGTCACTGTTACTACAACAAAGTTACCAGAAGTGCTGCAAGGATACGTTTGTTTCTAGGTGTTACTCATTTGTCATCTGCTCTGAAGTATCTCTTTAGAAAAATTAGCTTATCCAATCAAGGAAGGGAAAGAAAATGTAAGCAGGCCAAACTGAATAGTCAAGGTCAGTTGATCTGCAAGCATGCTGAGCAGCTCAGATCAGTTTGGGGTAGACAGCTGGATCGGTCCATGTTCAAACCGAATATTTTTATGGAATTTGGGAAATGCTTATATACGTTTCAGACACAGACAGGAGTCCTAAAGATATGACAGGAAATGCAAACCAGCAGGTACTTCACTTCCTACACTGAGATAGGATTCCAATGCCAAAGCTGGATCAGAAATATATAATTGGAATGATGCTTATATTGTATATGTTTCATATAAAATGAAATACGAAATACATTTTAAATTTTTCTGGCTGTTACTGTTACATCAGAATGAAATTCACCTCCATTTTAGAGAAATATTGCCACTCTAAGAATTTTAAATGGAAGAATTTTTCAGGGGAGGATATTTTTACAATGCAAAACAAGCACTGCTGTTGATTGGCCAAAAGGGTCTGAATCAAATCTCTGACAGTAATGAAATGCTTTTAATTTATTTGTTGAACAGTTTACCACAAAGGGCATCAGAATATGACTGGGCCTTCCTTACTTTGAAATAAAACAGACTTCATCCATATCTGACATCCAGTTCACGTATTTTCTAACAACAATATAATTGGTGTAGGTAGGTGTTAAGATTAATTTATGAGACACAGGTCATTCAGGGTTGGCTAGGATTTTTAACACAGATCTATTACGACAAGACAGATTTTAGGTGAATGCAGTTCAAAATAATGAAATGTATTGTGGGCAGTAATCACAATGGAAAGGCTTTATCTGAGATGTCTAATATTCAAGAAATCAATCACATGAAAGATTTAGTTATGTGAGACATATTGAACAGGTAAAACCTGGATGCGGGAAGGAAACTGTTAAAAAGAATGAGTGATACTCTTGACTAAAATATTTTACAATCTTTGCTGAGAAAATTACTTGCTTAATTTGTACAGAATAATCATGCTAAGACAATAGATACGCATAGCTGCTCTAATTGAAGTGGAATAGGCTGCATACTTGTCCCAGATGACTTGCTATGAGTAAACTACATTTAGATTAAGGAAAATCTTTGAAGATATTTTAAAGCGTTTGAAACTAGATACACACAAACTAGATAAACCTCTCTAGAAGTTCTTGTACTGTAATATTGTGTTCGTATGCAAGTTTAAGGTGAAGTTTCATCTCACAAATTGTTTTTCTTAGTTACAATTTATTTTCAATTTCCATTTTTTGCAGTTTGAAATTCACTGTGAGTTCATTGAGGCAAGCATAAAGTGTCCAGCTTGTATTAGTAACTCCACGACTCTTAAAATGCATGCAAATATAGAAAGCGTAAAGTACTATCATTATGTTGTGCAGCTAAACAGCTGTTCACTTTTTTCTCCTACACCGACTTTTCCATTTCTAGCAGAGTGCCAAATGCAATTGCAAGGGTTCAGGCAAGACAAAGGTTTATTTGTTGTTTCTTTCCTGGAGACAGCATTTTTGCTTTCCCTCTTTGTTTTTCAGTATTTTTCTGTATTTTTCTAAGATAAATGCCACTCAGAATACAAATACATATTTGCTTTTAGTATTTAAAAAATAGAAGTTTTCAATATTAAGGCTGGTACCAGCAGTATTGGGTCTTATGCTTACAAATTAACTTTGTACCTTCACTAAGCCCTCCCATATAAGAAGTAAAATAACAGACGTAGCAAAAAAGCTACTTCAAGTAGAGCTCGAAGAGAAGACCAGGTGTCAATTAAGCGAGAACAAAGTCTAATACTTTCATCCAGACCAAATATGCCAAATACATCTGCTTGATTACACTAAATAATAGTCAGTTTTGCTACCTGTCCTGGTTTCATTTGGGATAGAGTTAATTTCCTTCCTAGTAGCTGGTACAGTGCTGTGGTTTGGATTTAGGATGAGAACAATGTTGATAACGCACCGATGTTTTAGTTGTTGCTAGGTAGTGCTTACACTAAATCAAGGACTTTTCAGCTTCCCATGCTCTACCGACTGAGAAGGCTGGAGGTGCCCAAGAAGC
>NW_008794009.1:1018132-1027089 GCF_000699145.1 Aptenodytes forsteri
ATTATTATTATTATTATTATTATTATTATTATAGTTTATTTTATTTCAATTCTTAAACTGTTCTTATCTCAACCCACAAGTTTTCTCACTTTTACCCTTCTGATTCTCTCCCCCATCCCACCAGGGTGGGGGGATTGAACGAGCAGCTGTGAGGTGCTCAGTTACCGGCTGGGGTTAAACCACGACACTACCACAACACATTCAACTGTTATTGTCCAGAAAAGCGTTCATTGGCTTCATGATTACACTGATTCTTCCATAATGGACCACAGCCCCTTGTCCTAGTGATAGAAAATGTGTGTGAAATACAGTGCTAAACCAATAGAGAACAACAGGGATATTAGATGAAGTAACTTGCTGCTCCCACAAGGCATTGCATCAGCATTTCTTAATAGATTTTTAAAAATTTATCAGATAAAATATTTTGGAACCCTCATTTTCAATGAGAACAAGAAACTTACAGATAACAGTTACTTTAAACTTTTTGAAAACTGAAATTATTTTTGAAAGGGTTTTGATGGAAAAAACTGTGGTCAGTCTGCTTTCAGTTTTGGTATTTTCCAGTTTTGGAGTGCTTGACTTTTCTACCATTGTAGTCTTTTGATGAAAACAAAAAGACATCATCTATACAGTACCTCTTATAAATTGTGTGGTATCTCAGGATATTCTTTGTGACATAGACTTCAATTACAGTAATTTGTATACTGATGTGAA
This sequence comes from Aptenodytes forsteri, assembly GCF_000699145.1. Lineage (NCBI taxonomy): Eukaryota > Metazoa > Chordata > Aves > Sphenisciformes > Spheniscidae > Aptenodytes > Aptenodytes forsteri. Next base: position 1,018,847 of record NW_008794009.1, read on the forward strand.
CATGTGATTCACCTCCTTAATTATCTGGAATTATGTACACATATGTATTTATATATAATATTTAAATTAGATATGTAATATTATAATTATATTAAATTCTACAACTTTTCTAGGACGATGATTTCAGGTATTAAATATATATATGATTTCAAGTTATTTTTATAGATATATATATTTAATACTTGAAATCATCGTCCTAGAAAAGTTGTAGAATTCAACAGCTCCAGCCAGGCACTAAAACCCAGAGAAACAGCTAACTTCTGCACTCAGTGAAGCTGCTGATCATTATTGAGATGATCATCCAGAAATCTGCAGCTGTTGAAGTGATATTTGAGATAAGTCTGCTTCCAAGATAGATGGCAGGTGAGAAAGATCTGGGAGATTACAATAATTGCTGAGGCCAGTCCTCATACACCAATATGAAGAGATGTATCAAGTAGCAAAAGCACCTCTGCTTGCAAAAGCAGTCACCCAGAATGGCCACTGTAGCTTCTACAGCTGGGTGCAAACCTGGGAAATTAATGGAGCTAGAGCAGCCAGTGCTACTACTGGCATAGTCCTGGGAATGCAACAGCTACCCAAAAGCAAGGGCAGAGTTGGCAAGTACTAAAATAATTTACTTCTTGAAGTGATGTTGAACCTCTGCAGCCTGCCATAACAAAATACCTCTCCCCATCCTTGTTTTTTAACAGCTTCAGCTTATTCATGCTTATTTTGAATATATGTATGCATTTATTTTTAATTCTCCACATGAATCCAATCACTGTTTCTGAAAATTTGCCCTCTGTTTTCCGCCAAATCTCAGGGGTAAGCTAATTGCTACATGTGACAATGAGGAAAATATTTGTCTGCAGCGGCAGGTAAATATGCTTTATCTGAAGAGCAGCACTATGAAGACGAGTTGTGACAGATTCTTGCCTTTGTTGGTTAAATATTTATTTTAACTGGCAATAAATTAAGTACATTTTCCCCAAGCTGAGTCCATTTTGCCCATGACAGTAATTGGTAAGGGATCTTCCTGTCTTTATCTTGATCCATGAGCTTTCTTCCTCCTGTTCTTCCTATTTTCTCTCCCGTCCTGCTGGGGGGCGGGATTAAGCAAGCAGCTGGGTGGGAGTTTGGCTGTTAACCGAGTCTAACCCACCACATGGGGATATCTACAGGGAAGACTTTGCACTACTCTAATATGTCCTGGGTATATCATAGGGGCCACAGCAAAACACAAAGTCATTTTCCCAAGCCCAAGCAGAGTTGCAGCTGGGGAAAGTTAGACGTATGTTTTATACTAAGTAAGTCACACAAATAGAGTTACTCACTCTTTATGGACTTGGAGAACTTGACAGAATAATTATCCAGCATTTCTAGTTTTGAATATCTCTTTTTCTTTATGTTCTCCCTATTATTGTAACCATCTTTGTGTTTTTCTGAAGCCCACAACATAAGGAAACCTGATCATCTGTATCTTTTTTCCACAACTTAAATTAAACTTAACATTTCTCCTCATTCTCTGTTGCCACATCTTTCTGCCCTAAGTTCATTCATTAGCTCATGACCACAAGTTTGGCCAAGATATCAAGCAGCAGGTCAGCTTGACCACATGTCAGGAAATCAAATAGAAATCATTTTCTGGAACAGAAATCTCATTATACTTCCCAGCCCAAACTCACCTGGACTCTAGGGTGCTTACAGTTTAACACTAATAATAAATAAAGCTCCATTGGTTTATTTTTAAATGATGCTGTTCTTTAAAGGGATAACAAGGGAGTTTCATGGCTACCACACACTCAGAAGCACAGAACTCACTGCTGGGAAAAGGCAGCAGCTGCTGCTCCAGTGCTGCATCAGTCCAGGCACAGATGAGCAAGAGCACTGCATTCGCTTTGCTATGCTACTTTTCCTTTGTCGACAACATCACAACTGTGTTCCTGGAAGCCCTAAGGGACTACTAGGAGCTGCTTCAGCTGCTCAAAAGAATAATATAAAAGTTGGGTTTTTTTCCTTTTTTTTCATTTATTGAAAGACAGTTTATTTGTGTTAAAAGAGCTAGGCGCAAAGGGACCAGGATGCATTGCCAGCGGCTCTTTACTCCCACCTATCTCCCATCATTCAGTGGGTACAGTCTGAAAAATAGGCATAAAAACAATCTTAGAAGTGGCAAGGACGAGATCAGACATCACGATGCCAGAAAAGATCTTCCCTCGCGGACTGAAATAGATGCTAAAGACTCCTGGTAAAGGAAAGGTCCAGAAAGTCTCAGCTGGCCTTTCTCTTTTTTGTACCCTAACCTTATCTTCTACCAGCAATGCACCGCTTCAGTTCAGCGCCCTGCATTCAAGTACTAGGTTCAAGGTATCACGTTGCCAGCTGTGCCAGCCTGTCATGACTGCGATGAAGTTACCCATAAGAACTATACATATAAAAAGTATATATACTCTGCAATGTAGACTAATATAAAAACATGGTTTTCCAGTGCTTAAACAATAATAGTACCCTAATATCTCTGAAGAAAAATTCTATAATATAGACCTTTATTTTTCAATTTAGGTTGCAGTACCAGCCTCTCATATTAGCGCCAGTTTATTTACCCTAATAAGCTGCTACTTCAGTAAACAGTTAAAATTTCATTGATGACTGCTATAATTTCTCTTCAGTTTTAAAGGGTTCACAGGGCTGGCATTAAAAATATGGTACCATATGTCTGTAGGCTAAATAGATATTATCAGTGACCTAATTTTTTTTTTAATCTCTAAAAGGATAGTTTAATATTTAGTATTGTGATTTTAAAATGTTTTGTCTTCTTGAACTTTAGCTTTCAAGATTTTTTCTTTTTTTTAGTCACTCTGACAGGTATTTTGGAAGTCAATTAATACATTAAAATTACATTAACATGCAATCTGATTCTTAACAGAGCAGAAGACAAAATATTTCTTCTCCTGCAGTATTATTTTTATTTTCTTCTTTTAGAAAACTATACAGCAGTCATACAAATCATTATATCCAGCAGTAGTAAAGCTACACTGATTTTATGTTACTATACACAGTGATGAGATCTGTTTTTAATAAAACTGTATTTTGATTACTTTTCCCCCCAAGTGATCTTCTTGATCACAAACATTTCTACAATTCACAGTTGTTTCCAAATAATGGCTCAAAAGATTTTCCTGTATATATAGCCATGATAACAATTGGATATTGTTTTGGGGAAAAACTTCTAGGGATTAATGCATTGCAGGAAGTAAACCAGTGAATGCAAAGAAGATGTTACAAATTTCCCTTCCTAATCCACTAGCTATTTTGTTTTGGATATATGATTGGAGCCTTTCTTGGAAACAAAACTAGGAAAGAGAACTTCTAGCTGAGCCTTGCTTGATACAAGTTGTAAATAATTAAAGTCAGTCTGCTCTTTGCACATTGCTGCTGAAGAAGCTGAACAGATGTTTTGCTGCTACACACAAAATAGGCGAAGTACAGATTCGGCTAAAGATGCTTTTTGGGAAACTGGCTTCAAACACGTTGTGCCAGAAAGTATATAAAGATGGCTTTTTCCAGCAAAGTTTGATCTAATTACAAGAATGGAGAGCCAATTTAGAATAAAGCACAAGATTACAAAGAACAATGAATAGCAGAGTTAGGGTTTTTTTAAAACAATTGTAAAAACCATACTCAACTGATACATTCCCTTAGAAAGCATAAAGTAAGTGCTAAGTGTCCACCTGTGGACACAACCTTACTTTTTTCTGTGGAAGAATCCACTTTCCTTACTGCAGGTCCTTGCATGAATACCTACCATTTTGGCATGGTAAAAAAAAAAGCCAATTAGTTTTCAAATTACCTTTTTTCAGTTCCATTCAATGGATATGGAAAATAACTTGGAAAAATCCCATTTTGAGAATGATCTCTTGCTTTTGCTAGGTGTGTGGAAGTGCTGGCAAACATTTCGCAGTTGTGAAGCAGACCTTTACAAAGCATTTCCAATTGACAGTTGTTTTGATTTTTTTTTAAACTATTCTGTCTACTCATATGTCATTATAGAAGTAGTACAGAAAACAAAGAAAACCTGCTTGCCTAGCCCTAAATTCTGTCAGAAATGTTTTCTCAGAATTTGTAGAGCACCTATCTTCACAACACTGTTACAGATTGGCAGTACTATTCTGCTCATGGGGACCTTAGCCTTAGATGAGACTATGCAACTTTTCAAAGGTCACAGAGGAAGTCTATATCAGAAAGGGAACATGAATACAGGTTTTTCTAGATTTAGACTGGTGACTTAGGCATCATCTTTCTCTTACCTCTCCTTGCTGACATTGTTTATAACACCTGTGGCAGTGGGCCACAGATGGGCTCTAGTTTACACAGACATTTGTGATAAAGAGAGGGGCTGAAGTCACAGTTCTCTGTTTCCAGACTGAGAGAATCATCTTTTCTCAGTAAATGTAAAAAAAAAAAAAAAAATTTGAAATGAATATGACTTAGAGATTCATTCTGATAGTATGCATATAAAATAAATAACTGTGAAAAAAGAAAAGGAGATAAATCATTCCTACTTTGCAATTGATAAGGGATTACAGTGTCTCTAAAGTCTATTTGGTTTTATCCACTTCCTTTCTCTTGATTTTTGTGCTTTGTCCCTGTTCTTAACCTCTGCCCCAGAGAAAGAGTAAACAGCTGCTAACGGTGCCAGTAACATTCAATAGTTCATGTTCCTTTACTCTTTACCCAGGCTGAAGTAACCACATTTGGTATGCATTCCACTCTGCAGCATCCTGGAAACCTGCAGTCTGGACCGTTTTTCAATTTAGCAGCAATGCACTCTGAACAGCAATATGTTACGGAGCCAGCTGGTCTTCCTTAGCCTTTTACCCTCTTTTAATCTTTTAGTGTTCTACAGCCACCCTCGTCTACTCTTGCCTGCTGTAACCTTCGATCATGTATCATATTTGTTGTATTCTTTTACATTGCCTTAACCTTCTTGTTGTAAAGGGCGAAGGCACTGTGATTAGCATTAGAAAACTAAGTAATCTAATATTCCAATTAATTCAGAGTTTGGAAGGAAATCTGCAGGTAAAAGAAGGTGAAACATCTTTGGTGTGTATTTAAAAACAAAACAAAAATGAACAAATCTAGCCAGTTTAAATGCATAGCTCCTTATTACAGAATTTCATTCGTAAGTGTATATCTATGCATATATGTACATACAAGTATATACATCTATACATCCACCCACCTGCACAGATGTGCAAATGCACATGCACATGTTCACAAACACAGATACACACTCATACTCTGCATATGCAGTCACAGAAGAACAAAACGTGTGGTTTTTACACAATGATTTGGTTAGAATGATCATCATAGCAAGAAATGAACAGTAAAAATAGAGAGGGAAGTAAAGAATCTATTTAGAAGTTTAGGCAAACTGGCCTCAAAGTATACAAATAAAAATGGCTGACTTCGCAGTTAATGAACAGAATTCAGAGAAAAATATGGTTAAAGTATTTAAATTAGATGTGCATTAAAAATCTCAAACTTTTCAGGTCTTAGGACACAGAACACATTCAAGCTTCATTCTATAAAGTCTCTTTGCTGTTCTTTTGGTCTAGTGATGATGGGGAATCATATGGATTTCTCTACACACATTAAGAATTTTAGCAATGTACGATGTGGTATCAGCAGTGGTCATATATCTGGCTTTACTTAGTAGGATAATTCTAATGCAGTTCTCCTAACCCTTGTGTTCCCAGCGATACATCCAACGGAAGGGGTTTCCAAAGAAAGAAGCATTTGTACTGTTGTACTGAACTAAGCATATTAATTACACTGTAAGGTAGTCTAGTATGGTTAGACTGCAGCAAAGAAGGCATAAAATATGATTTCGCGTAAGCTTGGTTTTGATTTGCTGGAGAAAGAATAAGTTGTGAATAAACACAAATGTTTGCTTTTTTTAATTTAAATTTTCTACAGAGCAATATGAATCAGGAATGCTTGGCAAATATAATTTACATTTTAAAAATTCAGACGTTGGTCCTTTTTCTCCTAAGGATTAAAATTATCAAAACTTATTTGCAGCTTTCGCATCATTACATTTTGGAGCTACTTGTGAGGATTCAAGAAGCACAACGAGCATGTACGAAATGAGGTGAACGTGTGTCTCTTCAGCATCTGCTTAATTGGTAAAAGAAGTGACCAGAACCTCTCCCATAAATCAAGAATCAGTTGACACTGTTTAAGTTCTAGCATTGTTAGTTTATACTCTTAGACAAAGTTCTCAACCTTTCAGAAATAGAGCACAAACACAGATATGGGTACATGTAACATGGAACAGTCTTAAGCCTGAAAATCTTAAGTATAAAATTTTAAATTCTAATATACACTCTGGAATCTCAGAGATAAGCCTACATAGTGTATTTTGAATTAAATGCTAGCAGTAAAAAAGAAGCAATTTGTGTCCTAATAATGTCTCTCTCTATTTCTTATTTTAGCCTGACATCTGGTATCACAGCAGATTTCTGCCACCTGCAAGGTCAGGAAAATGCAGACATCTCAACACTTACTGACTATAGCAAGCATTATTGCAAAGATTTTTGTATGGGTTGGACAGCTTCTATTTCTTCCCAAGAGTTTCACATATATAAAATAATAGCTATGAAAAAGGCAATCTTAAAAAGGTACAAAACTGGAAACCAGCATTAAAATGATCCTCCTGGTTAATGAAAGAAACAATTATGGCATACAACCCTCTAAATGCAACTAAGTCAGAAAGCCATCATAAAGTCAGACATGATGACTTCATAGTTTGTTATTCCGCCATGGTATAGATTAGCCTATACCTGCAGAGGATGCTGTGTGCCAAGTATAGCTGTAGTAGCTCGGCAGTATATTGTACACAACGTCTGCATCAGGCACACATCCCATCAGCCTAAAGCCTCACATGCAGATTCACCTCCCCAGCTTCTAATGAAACACAACATCATTGTGCTGCAAATATCTCAAAAAAACCAACAAACTCCCACACTTCTTGAGCAAATAAGCTTCTGAGTTCATTAAGCTTAAGAAGCCATTTGTTTCCCTTGCCATCTGCTAACTTATTACATCCTGAAGACTTGCCTCAATCTCACGCACCATGGTTATTGGAATATCATCTGTCTACCTGCAATACTGATTGGTTGGAGTAAGAATATTTTTAGACACTAATTAGTAAAAAGACATTTATAAGAGAACTCTCCTATCCTTGTGCTGCTGTTTATAACTCTTCACCTGTGGACTACTTGAGAACTCAGCCCCACTGAAGCAGCAGAGACAGGAACAACCATGATAATGGGGTAGGCAGCCAAGCCTAACCTGGCACATTAACTGATGAATCAGACCACACACCGCAGTCACATGAGACGTCTCTTCAGAATATTGTTTTCTTTCCTGTTAGGATAGTGAATTCCTCAACCTCCATTTCAGGATGATATGTAGCTCTTTCAAAGAATATAAACAACAGAAATAATTCTTCTTGTTCTTTTAAAAATACTATTGTCTTCCCAACATCATCTAATAAACATATACTTTAAAAGTTTATTAAAATCTCCTTTCCAATATCAAAGTAAGTAATTTTTCAACTGGTATAGCCACTTTTTTGTTGTCTCACAGAAAACTGACTTCTAGCTCATATAGACTCAATGGGCCAAACTAATTCTTGCCTAATTACTGGAGCCTGGCAAAATTACACCGGGGAAGAATTTGGACCAAACAGATACACCAGCAGGAAGATGCCCAAACACTGTCTATCCCATATTTTGCTCTTAAGCTGAAATCCCAAAATGTTTCTACGCAACCAGTTTGACTCTAAATATATATAAGCCTGTAACAATTATGAAAACAGTATCACCTTTTGGAAAGCAAGCAATTTTTTATACTACTGGAGTGAAAGACACTGAAGAATATGTGCCCATGATCCTTCTTGGCTGTGCTGGTTCTGGCTGGCATAGAGTTAATTTTCTTCACAGTAGCTGGTATGGGGCTGTGTTTCGGACTTGTGCTGGAAACAGTGTTGATAATACAGGGATGTTTTCGTTACTGCTGAGCAGTGCTTACACAGAGTCAAGGCCTTTTCTGCTTCTCACCCCACCCCACCAGTGAGTAGGCTGGGGGTGCACAAGAAGTTGGGAGGGGGCACAGCCGGGACAGCTGACCCCAACTGACCAAAGGGATATTCCACACCATATGACGTCATGCTCAGCATATAAAGCTGGGGGAAG
>NW_008794009.1:1027286-1034880 GCF_000699145.1 Aptenodytes forsteri
TGATGGAGCCCTGCTTTCCTGGAGATGGCTGAACACCTGCCTGCCCATGGGAAGTAGTGAATGAATTCCTTGTTTTGCTTTGCTTGCGTGCGCGGCTTTTGCTTTACCTATTAAACTGTCTTTATCTCAACCCATGAGTTTTCTCACTTTTACCCTTCCGATTCTCTCCCCCATCCCACCGGGGGGGAGTGAGTGAGCAGCTGTGTGGTGCTTAGTTGCTGACTAGGTTAAACCATGGCACTGGCCAAAGCCTGACAAAGGTAACTCAGCCACAGAAATTATATCTGAAGTAAACATAATTTACTGAGTTATTCTGAGTTGCAGTTTTTCCATTCTCTGTTCCTGCTGCTTGATATTTAGCTGTAGTCGGAACTTCTGTACATTAAGATGGACTGAACAACCTTAGTTTTGGGTTTTTTTTTTTAAATTCATGTTACTCCTTGCTTGGCCACAAGAGGCGTATAAGAAAACCACAGGACGCCTTCTATGTTAATATCATTTGTTATTCATAGTATTTTAGTAACCAGATGCCTCAGTCAGGGAGGTACACTGCTGTTCTAGATAAAATCAAAGGCAGAGGCACAGATGAAAAAATTTCTCTTGAGGAGCTGAAGAACCAAACTAAAGCAGGATGACAGAAATGAACATCCTGAGGTTCGCCCGGAGCTCGGGTTGGATCTCTTTGCCATCTGCTGCCTGCAGGAGCTGCCCTGCAGCTGCCTGCCAGCACACTGCCACAGAAGCCCCACACTGCACCGTGGCAGGAGGCGTTCCTGAATCCTGTTGCCAGCAGAAGCAGCAGTGCAGAGAAAACTTTTGTCCCTACTCTGCAATTCACTGCATCAGTTGGAGAAGTTCTCTAGACTAGTATTTTTAAACATAAATTCCTGAAGATTACCAGTTTGTTAACTTGACAAATAATCTGACTGATAAAGGTTGTGAAGATATCTAAGTCCCTTGAGAGTAAATGAGATCCTAAAGAGTTCAGCAGGTATCAAACACACGCTGCTTACTTCAGCGTTCCCTTGCAAGCCCATAGCTTTGGATGTGTTGGTTCTGGCTCCTCTGTTTCACAGTTACCTTACCTATAAAATGGATGCATTAAATACTTAGTTGGCACGGTAGTTTGATTTGCATCAATTATTACAAAGCATTTGAAAAAACTAAAGACAGTGTAACACAACATAGCATACTCTTTAACTACTAACTCTTGCCATGTTTACTTTGCAGGTAGTGAAAGTAAGCACGCCTTCCACATCTAAAATACAAAGTGGGGCATATGACTGAGGATGGTTACAGCTGTTCTGAAAAAGCTAATAATTCATCAGAGACTGGATCTGGAAAAATATCTACAGAGGACATGATTGTGCACCTTTCTATAGCAGAGATAAGCAGCTACCCAGTTAAAGCCACTGGAGACTGCTTGCACTAATGTTACTAACATATGCTTGTAGAATCAGGATCTAATTTCTCACAATATCAATGTTCCAGTATCTTAGACTTCTACTCTGTGGGAACATGATTGTTTTGGGCAGGCCTTCCCCTTGGGGTGTGTGTCCTTAATTTATTGCTGCAGGGTTGAGTAATGTACCCATCACAGAGCCGTTCATGTTTTATTAAAATTAATTTCAAGGGAATGTTGTTTTTAGGAAGCGTGTACAGGACTATTTAAATGCTTTGGCAAAGCAATACCAGCAATAAAGAATGATGAAAATGTTTCCTTTTTTCATTCCTTTTATCTTAAGACAAATGAATTCTAGCCTCAGAGTATGCTAAGAAAAAGGAAAAAAGCAATGGGAAATTATTGCTATTTTGTCCCAGTTCCTCTGATTTCTCCAGTCTGACTGTCTTACATCGCTTCTACTGGAAGGAGTCCCCCTTTGCTAACAGAGATGTTTAGGATCTATCTGCAGATCTGGGTTAGCAAAATAAAAAAGTTGTTTGTAAGACATGGCTCTCCCTACCAAATGTAGATGGGTTTTCTATAGTCTCATCTTCACAGGAATATTTCTTTTAAAGTGCCTGTTTTCAGATCTTTGCTAGGCATGTGGGAACAGTAGAAAATAATTGCTTTGTCTGGTAGATCATTTATTGTCTGAGACCATTTTAAGGTGAAGAGATGCCACCTGCTATGAAGTAGTCTCATTTGGTAAGTGATAATTAAAGGCTGAAAGTGGAAATGGCAAGAAAGAAATGTCGATGGTTTCTTGGAATATTTCAGCCACTTTAAAGCGAGGCTGATCCAGAAATTCCCATCTTACAAGGGAGAGAGAAAAGGAGGTGGGGGAGAGACAGCATGCACATGTGTGTGTGTGTACGTACACTGGGTGTGGATATACTCGGGGAAATATTCAGAAATATGACAGTGACTGTGACTACAGGCACAAAAGGCCTAACAATTTGTATAACATGAAGTACACCAAAAAAAAAAAAAACAGTCCTATCACAAGAACTAGAAGAGATCAGACACTTTCTGTTACACAGATAGCACTGTTTCACATGTACACAACAAGACAGAGTTCATACATCACCATGTACAAGCGTACACCACCGCTCTGGGAACTTTGCATATGCACCAGATGTGGTATCAAGCTGGTCTATATAGAAGAATCTTTCATTTGTCAATGCAGCATTTTCTGAAAACAATATTTAGTGTGGTCAACAGCCTTTGCTATAAGGAGAGCAAAACTGTTAATTTTGTTATTGTGTCACAATACAGAGAAAAAGGAATAAAATTAAAGTACAAAATGACCTATCAAATTTGCTTGACAGGTACTAATTCACTTTGATCTACCCCTCACCATAATTTCATTGGCAGGGAAGCCATACATATTTATAAAAGTGGGAGCAGGCTGCTGTTGTTCTGTTTGTAATTTACAGCAACAAAGAATTCATTTAGATTACCATACTTGAAGTCCCAAGGTGACTCTGCCGTGGTTACAGGCCCCCTGCTGTGCAGGATACCTAACATAATAAAGAACAAAGCAAAACAATGCTACACTGAGACCAAGGCTCCTGGGTAATCAACTCAGGTATTTACAGCTGAAACAATAGCTCTGTGCAAATCAGCATCATTACTACAATTTGCTGATAGAAACCCCAGGGAACTCAGGAAGTGTCTGCCTGCAAAGCAGCTGATTAATCTGAGTTACTTATGTTTTGTTAAAGCATTATTGTTTCCCATCATAATTAACAGTAAATGATTGTTTAAAAAAAGGGCAAGGGAATTGCAACCAAATGTGCAAAATACACATCTCTTCTACCATTTTGGCCTTCCATATTGGTCAGCAAACATATCTGTCACAAAAAGGAATGAGGCCAGTTTCAACCTTGCGTACTGTGAAGCACCATTACCAGACTCACCTGATTTTTTTTTTTTAATGCTTGCTTCTAAACTTACAGACTTTTGAAAAAACGCAAGCATGGACTCAGGGAGAGCCAATTTAATCAATCTACTGCTTCTTCTCTTTTTGGCATGTATACAGGGCTTGCTGTCTCCTCAGTTTGCTTTTCCTATTGGAAAAGCAAAGCAAAGAAAAAGCAACTTCAATGGCACTGTCTCTCCTCCAGTGCTTTGTCTGATAAAGGCAAGGTGTCCCACAAGACCTCATCTTTCATACATAGTGAAGAGACCCTAATTCTGCCTAATTCATATATTTCCTTAATGTTCTACTAATATAAAGAAAATGGCATTTAGGCACACCTCAGAATGTTCCTGCTCAGAACTAGCAATTCATCTTTAAGAGAGGATGAGGCAGGCTGACTTACTTCGCCCGTCCATGAAAACCCCTGCCATGAAACGGAGGTGTATGACTATTCACATCAAGTGTGAAATGCGCCTTACATTGATTTGCAAGCTGTTTAGAAAAAATCGGAAGCAGAAATTACTTCTTCAGTGAGGGATGTTTTCTACACTTCCCATAATAAAATCCTACACAAGCTTGTTTTAAGAATGTTTCTACCTATAGAGAAATTAGATGGTCTAGCTGATAACACCATTGCCTGTAGCACCGTCAGAGTAATAGTTGTTTAAACCGGCTTTTGCCTCAGCAACTGAATAGTCACTATCCAACTGTTCCTATGCCTGCTGCAGGCTGCTCCTAAAACACCTACCCAAAGAGCAGACAGTTGTACAGTATCCAAAAATTTCTGAATGTCATGTTAGCTACGAATAAATTGCCTTTTAAACTGACACACATCATATACCTCAGTCACGAATTTGTTTTCATAATGAATATCTGAGCTGCTTCTGCTACAGTTACATTTTTTCAAAATCCATGTTAATTTGCTGACTGATAAAGAGTATGAGACCAAAACAACAGAGAAAACCATATTCTGAGCATAAACCGAAATTCTTATAACAGAGCATTTTCAGTATGGATCCATTCCCTCGCAGCAAGCAGGACTCTAAGGCAAGGAGAGAAAGTCTGGAAATGTCACTGCAAACTAGGCAGTTCTGTCTCCTTCCAAAGATGATGCCAGGCCCAATTTATATGGACTTGGGATTTGAGGAATCTCTAGATACTGGATGGAACTGAAGAATACTGCAAAGTGCACGGGGAGCCTCTTCACATCTGAGTAGTCAGGTTCCTCAGTGAGAAGCTGAAACATTTTTCCTTTAAATTGGAAAAGTATATGCTGAAACTCTTACTGCTGTGTTTAAGGGATGCCCATATGCACACGCCCAACAACTTTGGCACCACACAGAGTAACACAAATGATCTTCAGACACTGCCAGCAGCAGCAAAGTTCCTTAGTCAGTGACACTGTCTCACTCCACTTAATGGGATCATAGCATATCATGGACTGATAACGAACTGAAGTGTGATTGTAAGTTTCTGCGAGAACACATATCTGAAAAGTATTTTAGAAAAGAACAATAGGAAGAATGCATCCCTAACAATAATCTAAGTTAAGAAACAAAATGAGATTTTTTTTTTTTGAAAGCTTAACAATAACTTAGCAAGAAACCAATGACTGAAGCAAGTAAGGCACCCAACTTCTAAAATACAGGTGACAGCGGTAACATTTTTTGGGGATACTACTATTGTTTGAGCCCAAACTTCGAATGGGGTTGGAAACTAAGTCTCATGGCTGCTGATTTCTAAGTATACATTAAGGGTAAAAAAACCCCAAAAAGTCTCCTGTTTGTAGAAAGGGGAAGAAATAGGTACTGCTGTGGGATGTACAATAAAAAAGTGAAAAAAGAAAAAAAGAGATACACAGTAGCTTTGTCTTCATGTCCATTCAGTCCTCTACTGTCTACTAAACTAAAAGTGCGCACATTCAGCTCAATCACCCAAAAAATTACAATGCTTAGGAAGTCCTTCATATTTTAATTTTGGAACATTATAACTAAACAGGCTGAAAAAGAACTATCTAGTTTGTTCCTTATATAAGTGGGATAACCTCAGAAAAAGGGTTGTTCAGGCCATAGCAAAGCTTTTTTTCTACTGTGTTATTTGCTTATGCTTTGAATAGCTTTTCTGATATGTTCCCGTTGTGACAGATTATCCAGCCAAAGCAACCACCCTTCTTTCAAAGAGATACAGATACTCAATTATAACCCTCATGATTCAACCTGCGCTTTCTGTTTCTTACTTTGACTCACTGTGCATAGTATTTTCCCACAGAATTATAGAGAGATGAAAGCTCCTGCCATTCACTGCTCAAGCATAAAACTATGCTATCTCTTTTCGTCACACTTCTAATACAAAATTGTCATAGAACTGAGCTTTCAGAATTGGTATCCAATGCTTAGAAGTATCAACTATTTAAAGAAACAGATTCACATAGAAACTTGGAAGCAGTAAAGAACAGAACTCAGTTCAGGTCAGATAGGACATATGGTAATCTTAATTTTGTTAGTAAATTTTTCAAATGAATGGCCAGTCTCTGCAATGAATTTCAAATGAATATGGGGCAGAAGAAATCTGTCCAAGAAGGGAAATAAAAAAAAGATGGAATGAGGTATCAAAAAGTGAGTAGAAGCCAGACTGTGCACAATCTCCAAGAAGGTATTTATTGAAGAGAATTAAACCATTTTTGTGGATCTAACAAATGAAATATGAACAAATTTTTTGTCAAAAGTTGTTACCTTGCCATTGGTCAGATTTAGCCCCAAACCCAAATGCTACATGCCAAAGGAGATTCATGTGGAAATAGTTTTCATGCACTCAGGGTAAATAGAGCTACAGGCAGTAAATAAAACACAACTGGGATTCAATTCTAGATTCAAAGCATTATACTTTTAGTTCCAGTCCCTTCAAACAACGTAAGTCTCAAACAAAATACAGAGAAACAAGAGAACAAAATAAATACAGAAAACAAGTCTAGGGTGACAATAAATAAAAAGAAGTCAATTCAGCCCAGAGAAGTAGAGTAAATGAGAGAGAGAAAGGATGATAAATTAAGAGGTCATAGTTTAAAAAGAAAGCATGCCTATTGTTTGGAAAATGGGACTGAGAATCACCAACTATAAAATATATTCCTCTGCAGCCAACTAATATTGGGAGACATTTAAATTGCATATCGTTTTGGTTTCCCTCCCCCCCTAGAATATGTCTACATCACATAGATATGGCCTGTAAAACACACTGAAGTCCAACTGCTACTTCCTTCCCCAACATTTAATGAATTCAGAAGAAGTAAAATACCATCATCTTCAGTGATGGGCTTGACACTTGTTCCCTGCTTTACATGATAGTGGAACTTTAAGTACTGAGCAGAAAGAAGATTAGAGTGTTTTTGAAATACTAAAGTTTTAAAGCACACAAGAAAAAAAATGGTTAAGAATGGTCAGAGAGTACATAATAACTAAGAAACAATTAGGTAAAATGGAGTATATGCAAATTTAGCATAAACAATGAAAAAATCTCTCGAGATGAAACCTATGAAGATGTAGACTATAAACTTCAATAGGATATTCTGCAAGTCCTGTTCTCAAACATAATTTAATCTAGAGAAAACCTCAAGGGCTTTCTTACAGAACAATCTTACACTGGAAAGATAACCTTGATAACCTTAACAGTTTCGGGTTTTTTTTCCTTTTCTGTGCAAGATGTAGCTAAGCTTAGTATATGTGACATTATGGAAAGGACAAGTTTGGGATATAAAAATGGCCACAAAGTAAGCAGTACAATTCTGTAATTGGCACCAACCTGGCTGCAATTATGGTCAGGAGAATGATCTGTCAGGATAAAATGTAAAGAAGTACAAAAATGGTTGCAGGGGATCAATCTAATTCAGTTCTGCTTTTTGGGGGTACCTTGTCAAGCATTACCCACACTACTTAGCAGCATTCAAGCCCTATGAGAATATCAGGTTTATATTTGACTCAATATTAAGCATTTATGTCCTGGTTTCAGCTGGGATACAGTTAATTTTCTTCCTAGTAGCTGATACAGTGCTGTGTTTTGGATTTAGGTTGAGAATAACATTGATAACACACTGATGTTTTAGTTGTTGCTAAGTAGTGCTTTCACTAAATCAAGGACTTTTCAGCTTCTGATGCCCTGCCAGGGAGAAGCTGGGAGGGGGCACAGCCAGGACAGCTGACCCAAACTGGCCAAAGGGATATTCCATACCATGTGAC
>NW_008794009.1:1034982-1037940 GCF_000699145.1 Aptenodytes forsteri
TTATTATTATTATTATTATTTTCCCTTCCTTTTCTGTCCTGTTAAACTTTCTTTATCTCAACCCACAAATTTCACTTTTTTTTCCCTGATTCTCTCCCCCATCCCACTGGGGGCAGGGGGAGTGAGCGAATGGCTGCGTGGGGTTTAGCTGCCTTTACATTCCAAGGTAACTATCTCTGGTTTGGTATTTGGTTAAAATAAGCTTTGTGAATTATTTATTTTACCCTCTCAAAAGGCAAAAGTATTTCAACAGTCATGAAACATCCTTGATTGTCAAAATATACATGTAGGTCACAAAGTAAGCAAAGCTTCAGCCGCAAAGCTGTGTTTTCAGAAGTTCCCATGAAATTATCTCTTTACCTAGCAGGCATCATTAAAAGAGATTTAGAAAAACAGAATAAAATAAAAAAAAAAGATTATTCTGAAGGCAGGAGTTGAGAAGTTTTTAATAACTCACCCAGCACAGAAAATTTCTGTCATTGCCATTTAAAATCATGACAATAATAAAGCTATACTCATAAAATCAGCACATAAAATATTTCACTCTATAAACTTTTCTAATTGCATTTTTTTAAAATCAAACAAACAAAACTGAAGGTTGCCAATCAAATACAAATAAGCTAGAACTCTGGGGTGCCGAAAAAAAGGAAAAACTTGCAGACCTCAATCAGGACTTTCAGGGTAGCATGAGTTGGAGAGGTACTTGGTACAGAGAGGGTGAACATACTTCGGCAACAAAGCATCAAGAATTTGACAACAGTGAAGCAAGCTAAGGGAAATAATATCACTTGAACCAAAACTGTTATGAAGGTCTGAAATTTTCCATGGCAAGAATATAACACCACAGTGACAAAGACAACACCATGGTTCCCTGGACAGACAACTATTATTCTGCTGTTTTTTCATGGTAATAACCTCAAAACTTTAAACCATTCACTCTAAAAAAGGAAAAATAAACACTGGGGGAAATACTGGAACTCATAAATTTTAACAGAATTAAATAGAAATAGGTAGAAAAGATGTAAGTTAATAAGGGAGAAATGAAGTAGTTCAGTTGCAATTTTAATCCGATCAGGGTGGCCTTCATAAAGGTTTCTATGGAGGTGTCTTAGAAGACATAGCTGGTAGCACAGCTTGCTGTCACCTTAAATGCAGTAATGTCTTTTGGAAGTTTATATATCAAAACCAGGTTTATAGGTAGGACTTATTTTTTGTAAGTTGCATAGATGACAAAACTGAAGGCCAAGGTCAGAACATATAGTTGCTTCTGGAGAGGAGAAAATACACAGGTTTGATTCTAAATTAATAGAAATATAAAACAGGCTTGCTGAAGGGCAATGTTACGTACCTCAACCCATACAAACCCCTTTGTTTCTGCACCAGTCGTGTGAGACAGAATGAATCCTAAGCAAATCTGCTGGTGGTGACTGGGAAGATAACCTCCCCAGCATTCAACCAGCATGTGAGAGCAACACCGGTCAACTTCAAAAGATAACAGGATTTTGTCTGCCACCTCATATAATTGGTCTAATTCTAGAAAAACATTTGTTTGTGTACAAATTGTACCACTGCTATGCAGAAACCACTTGTAAATTCCCTGCTATAGGGAAGGGGGAAAAAATTAATGCTGTCCAAAGAACAGCTATGAGATTATCAACAATAATTTCAGTCAGTAAGCACATTTTCAAAGGTGGCGTTGCTATAACAGCCTAATAAAATACTTAGACACTATTGACATGCAGGCAATATTGTAGTTTTAAGATTCAAAGGTGATATGAAGTCTAAATGATCCCCAAAGTAGGTATTAGGTTTTCTATTTCCCACGCTAAAATACAGTCATACAAACATGTTCTAACTAAACGTCTGTGCTGACTTTCCAGCAGACTAACTCCATATCCACACCACAAGTACGCTAGCACGTCTTAAAGATCTGCAGAGGCAAAATGGATGCACATTTATGCAGAACTAAATCATCACTTTAAACATCTCATTAGGATTAACCATACCTCCTCAAAGCATGAGGTCACATAACGCAATTGCCCCTTCACATTCTAAACTAACTAAAGATGAATTATTTATTAAAAAATTCAATTTTTTTTAGTTGCTCAACAAATCAAATAAATTTATTCATTAGATACTGTCATTGTAACATCCTGTTACCAGAGATAATGGATTTCGACTATTGATATGTGTTCAAAATCGATTTCATAACTGAGTAACAAATTTATTTTTCTTTAGGTTGCTCAACTTTGCATCCATGAACTGTCAATTGTGTATGAAAATATAATTGAAAACAAATCTTTCCACTGTCTTTAAAATCTTTTGTCTTGGCATGCACAAGGATACTGGTCTTGATTTTTTTTTTATTTCTTTGTCTGAATTGTAAGCAATTTTGTCCAAGCAACCAGAGTCTTTCTGACAAATATTTTCTGAGTACTTCCTATTAAAATATACCAAAATATCAAATGGATCAATCTCTTTTTATAGAAAAAATAATATACAAACTCTCTGCACTGGATCTCAGACCCAGAATCAAAATCCTACCTATGGCAGCAGTTAACAACCTCACCTGAAACTGATGCTTAATCCCCAGCCTCACGGGGGGAGACAGCCCTTAGATATTTTAAAGCCAGGGAGAAAAACACTTTTATTTGCAACCTGCTCCAGGGATGCTTTGTTTGATTTACTATCTTGTAACCAGAGATTCCTTTTCTCTATGAAGTAATTCTAATAGTGACAACTTTTATTTGAAAAAGTTACAATTTTTCTGGAACCTGAACATATACCATATCGTTGGCTACACTACAGGGCTTGCTGAAGAAACTTCTGACTCGTATGTACAAGACCCAACAGCTACTGTATTGGAAGCCGAAGTGAGTCTAACTGGGAATGGGTGGCAGAAGCAACCTATTGTGACTGGCCCAGATGCTCCGTGCATCCTTGGCATAGACTACCTCA
>NW_008794009.1:1042299-1061286 GCF_000699145.1 Aptenodytes forsteri
CGGGGACTGGCTGGGCATCGGTTGGTGGGTGGTGAGCAATTGTACTGTGCATCACTTGTTTTGTGTATTATTATTATTATCATATTATTATTATCATCATTTTATTTCAATTATTAAACTGTTTTTATCTCAACCCACGAGTTTTTCTCACTTGTGCTTTTCCAATTCTCTCCCCCATCCCACCGGGTGGGGGGAGTGAGCGAGCGGCTGCGTGGTGCTCAGTTGCGACTGAGGTTAAACCACGACACTTCCTCACTTGTTGCAAGTCACACCTGCAAGAAGGCAAGCAAGCAAATCCTCCAGTGTTTCAGCACATGAAGGAAGCAGCTGGCATAATCAGACCCAAACTGTATAGTATCACATTCCTCAATAAAAAAGATCAGGATATTTAGAGTGTCAGAGTCAAACCACAGTGTATGGCCACCTGCACAAAATGCTCAAACTACTCATTCCATCTCGCAGTATTCAACAACATGTAACCACTGAATGACTCGGTTTTAACAAGAGGTGTCAAAGACTCTGAAGAAACCCCACGCAGGTGTAGTGATTCCAGACATTTGTGTTCTCCAACACTGTTGAAAAATTCTTTTTTTTTTCTTTGTAGTTGTTGTTGCCAAAATTTCTTCTCTGACAAGCACTGAACACTCAAACTAAGAAAATGATAGTATAGGTCTGGATTTGCAAAGTCTTTATTTATTTATTTTACTTTGAACAGGCAGCTATTGCAATGCCAGTTACGCAAGTGGTGTTTCAGAAATCCAGGGCACAAAAGTGGACTGTGTGTCAAGGCTTATAGAATATTTAACCTATAGGCAACTGAGACTAGACCAAGCTGTTACTTCTCTGGTTTTAGCTGTTAGTTACATGACCACACCTTTTTACAAATCATTGACTTCATGCTTACTGTACTAACCGGCATTGTTACCCAAAACTAATTCAACTTAAGAAAAGTATAGTTATGAAAGTAGCAAAGAAGGTTTAAATATCAAAGAAACGTGACATTGTATGACCAAGAGTAATTTTTAAGAAAAGGAACAACAAAAAAAATGTCCCAACAAGGAAGGAAGGTTCTGACCTTTAGTTCCCAAAATAATTTTGCCTTTTAAGTTTCCTTATTCCCCCTAACAAAGTAATTCTTGATTGTTCTGCTGCCTCAGGTCCTGAAATCCATCCACCAGGAGACTGATAGTTACCCCAGTGAGATTTTGCAAGTACCTGCTTCTGTGGTATCTGTGCACCTTTGTTCCTGGCTCTCAAAATTTAGATATTCTGACCTAACCTTGACAAGGCAAGCCACTAGAGAAGAAAAAATCAGTGAGGGGCAACTGAAAAAAAAGTTAATGGAATAAGCCTTTGTTCTTCTGTTGGTGTATTTAGCCACTACTCACATGTTTAAATGACATGCTATACTAGCACTTGAGTACTCAGAGCTTTGCAGAATCAATCTTTCATTGGCATCTGATTATGTGCATGGTAAGAAAAGCCAAGCTAAATTGTGAAATGCAATGTTAAAAATGCAACTTTAAAAAATAACTGAAAATAGTTCCTTTTACCTGTATGATATTTTTCACTCTTGCACATAGTAAACAATAAGACAGATGTCAGTAAATATTAAGCGGAAAATTTTCTTTTGAGATTACCATTTTTGTGGAATACTCTGCCCAAGTGACAAAACCTACTATTTAACATTGGTATTTAAAATTGAGGACAATACAATACTAATCAATCCACTTCATACTGGATTTTTTAAAAATCTTCTTATAGTACAATTCAACTACACTGCACATATAAAACATCTAATGAAAGATTTTCCTTTTAAAATGAAAAAAATGAAATAAAGACGCTTGCTGGTATCAAAAATGTCCTCCTGCACATTCTTGACAGATCTAATATAAAGCCTTCTTTCTCTTTTTCCTCCCTTTTTTAAAAAAAAAATCTAAAATTCTTTGCAAAATCTAATAAACATAGCAGGGAGAAGGAGAGGGACAAGGGAAGAAAGGACTTCAAAGGATATTCTCTTAGCTTCCTCAGGAACTTAATACGATCTTACGAATCGTGTGGAAAAGGAAGAAATAACATATTCATACATTTGGAAAAGAACAAGCAAACTAAAAAAGGAAAGGAACATGAACACAGAGTAATAATATCCTATTTCTTGATCAGCAACTAGAATCTGAAGGAATGCTCACTTTTCTGTAACGCATTTTGAAATGCCAAAAATATTGCCCACCATGCTGAGAAAAATATTCATTTTCATCAGAAATATTTTTAACATGTTTTAATACTAGTGTTAATACTTCAACCCTTAGATAAGCACCATCTGAATTGCAAATATGTATAATGTATTTTCTAGAAAACAGGAAACTCTGATATGGTATGAACAAAAAATAGCAATATCTCCCTGAAAACAAGGAGTCATTACAAGGCATCAGGATAAACAGCAAAGTGAAGGGTAAAGCATATATAATACATCTTTTTGTGTGCATACAGACTAGCACAGATTATCAGAAAAGATGGCAAATGGTAGAGGAAAGAGCCTTCTCTAGTGATACTCTGATTCTTATGACTCCAGACGTTTCCAGGAACAACCGTCTTATTCTCACCAAAAAAACCCTGAATATTCACTATTAGATCTGCTTCCTGTGACAAAAAAAAGTATAAATTCCACCTTGCACAGACTCATTAAAGATATTCCATGACTACTTTTTGGATGTGAGGATATAATTCAGAAAAAGTAGAAGGATTAGACTGGATAAGTCTAGGCCCTCACTAAGCAAAGCACATAACACCTGCATTTAAATCCTGTTGACTTTGATGGGATTATTCAAATGCAGTACGCTAAACACAGGTTCAACTGCTTACTGAGCTGAGGCCACAATTCAGGTCTGAATGTTCTGCAGAACCTCAAACAACCATAGGGACACTATCAGCGTAATAAGGACACCTCTATAAAAATATTTTATTCCCTGCTATTACTAGTAACACTAAACATGGTATTAAATGAAAGACATCAGAGAAAAGAAAATGATTTCTCAGTAGATTCAATTTCTGTTCTTTTTCCCGGGATAGGAAAATGCACTACAACCAGAGCAGAAGTTGCCAAGTGGCCACATTGCCCCAGTGGCATGTGAAGAAATCACCTCTCATAGGTGCACAGCACTTCTAACACACTAATGTGCTAATTTCTGTATTTTCTCCCCATCCCTTCTAGCTCCAGGAACACTGGAATACCGTAACTTTGGCAGACAAAAACCCTACAAAAATGTCTGAGTTTTTGGTACTTGGGCTTTTTAACGACAAGGAATACAAACGCGGGGATGGGGGGGAGTGCTCCACTTGACACTTCCTGTACCTTGGCACATTACGGTGTCTTCAAGACCAGCTACTATTCAGCCTTGCCTTCTGTTTTCATTTTGTCACTTACACAAAAACTCTTTCAATGTCCTCTGCTATTCTAATGATTTCTTACAATAATAGCTTACTTCCCTCTTTGTGTAATAGGAATTTGACTTTAAAGACACAAAAATTGGCAGCAAGATTGAGAGGGATGTGTAGAATGCTTTAAATCATTATTTTAAATTGCGCAGATTTCTAGAAGGTGGTGTTTCATTAACCAAAACATAATTCAAATACAAATGTGGAGAGTTAGAAAGTCAAAGGTACAATAATTTACGAGCCTCTAAATAATGGAAGCTAATTTTGGAACAAGATTTTCACAGCTTGCTGATGTCACTAAATAACAATGAATGTACTACCTTTTGCATGTAGCAAATGGTGTATTTTCAAATAGTACTCTGTATTGTGTGAAAGAAATGAGGTGTTAAATTCAAAATAAGGTACACTGTTAAAATAGCTATCCTGATAATTTAGCTAACTGAATCATAGAATCATAGAATCATTAAGGTTGGAAGAGACGTCTAAGATCATCGAGTCCAACCGTCAACCCAACACCACCATGCCCACTAAACCATGTCCCTAAGCGTCTCATCTACACGTCTTTTAAATACCTCCAGGGATGGGGACTCCACCACTTCCCTGGGCAGCCTCTTCCAATAATAATCGATCTCAAATGATGACCATGGCACGCTAGAGCTAGGAGGGAGGGAGGTGAACACGAACATGTAGAATATAGTTATCTGGATGTTATCAATGCCTTAAATGACTTTCTTTGAACTCATACCCCAAAATGTTTTGAAATAAGTATTGATATTTGAACATGATTGAATGAAAATTACTCCTTTTTTTTGACAGTCTCATCCTTTTTCTTTTGTGGCCCGAAAGTGAAAGTCCTAAAAAGAGAGTCTTTAAGTGAGACTCTTTTCAGAGTTTCTTGAAAGTATAGGCTATGAGTGAGAATTTGTAGTACAAAGGACAGGATAATGTATTAGAAAACAATGATGCAAACGTACAATAAAGCAGAGAGTAGAACAAGTACTGTCCATAGATTACCCCTTACTAAGACTTGCGGTATCTAACTACTTGAGGGGAATTTGAATATATATATTTCTATGCCTAAATACACAGGTAGTTGATGAAATTCATAGAAAACCACCTAAAATCCAGAGATGACAAACTCCCACCAACTTCCACTGAAAATTAAGAGCGTACACTACTTAATGAGCGCTAAGCAGGTGCTCCAGTCTGCATCTGTGGGCTCCCCAGAATCTCTATAGATACAGCAAACCGTATTTGGCTACCTTGTATGATACAATTCTATGTACCTTAACAGAATAAAGCATATACACAAAACCAGAAACCTATGCAGCTAATCATAGTTGTCTTGAAATTTTTTTACAACTCCTACTATGGATTCCTGAAATGAATGAAAGATGTTTGAATAACATTTCTCAATACCAAAAAAATAAAGAAATATAATTTTAAGGCATGTTTATCAAACTGCATATAGCTTGCATAATAGAGCTATTTGACATGAGTTTAGCAATATTAAATTCATACTTTCCTTATTATATATTTAAAATAGTATACTTAAATCTTCTCATTCAACTTTCCCCTTTGTAATAAGGCAAGGAAAAAGACCAGCAGACACTAATAGTAATTCAGTTATAAGTCCTGCCTCTTAGATCATTAAAACTTTCTTGGCCAGACCTAATATGACTTCATTTCTGAATGGTTCATACTTCATGAAGGAATGGTCAATAGATGTTGCAATCACACTGCAGATGTGCAATGAATCGCACAGAGATCACAGATCTACCAAAATATATGCCAGTCCACCTACTGACTTGTTGGACCCCGGTACAGATTTTCATACTGACTAATAATTTATTCAAATGTCTATTGAATATTTCTCAGTTCTCTCAGTACTTTCTATGAATTGAAATTTAAAATAAAAGCGTGGGCCTTTTATTTGAGGCATCACATACCCTAAAGAATGCAAAGGAAAGAATAAACCATTATCTAGTTTTTCTCTAAAGAAAATTATTATAGATTTGCATGAAAGATTAAATCTCTCTTACAGGGTACTAACATGTCCTTCACTGACATTTAAGTCTGCAAGGGTTAAAAACATGAGCAATACTTTGAGTGGGGTCCTGTTCAAGTACATTTTGAGTGAATGGGTCATTGACTCAGCAATGATCTTGTATTGCTGAAGTGTCAGGGGAGTTTTGTCAATGACCCTGATGGGAACAATATCATATTCTCAATGTTAAGGTTAATATTTTTCCTGTCTTCTGTGATCCATTTAATATTGTGATGATCTACCAATATCTAAAATATTTACTAAGTTTCAACGGGTTTATATGTTTTGCAGGACTCCGAAAAAATCCTGAAAATTCTCATGTAAATTTTGACCTTTCATCCTGATGTTAAAAATTAAAAAAAATATTTGTATCTCTATATGCAGTATAATCTATTCTAGTTTTAAAGACCTACTTGCAAAAAAAAATCAGGGCTGATACTAACATCTAGAAAATATGAAAAAATCTGCATTGATTCTGAGGATTTAAACAAACTTCACCATTAAAAGTTACATACTCCTTCTGAAAGCACTGAATATAATTTTCTGATGTTCCTCAGTACCATGGCCCCATGTGTCAGCTTTTTGTCAATTTGGCAAAAGGGAAATACAGGATAGCGTCTTGGGGGTTTACTGTAGCTCTAGCGACATACACATATATACACACACACACATATATAGCATGTGTGTATATATATACACATATACAATATAGATCTGTACCTATATACACAACATATGCATCATATATGTATCTATATGTGTGTATATATGTTTATCTAGATTGTGTGTGTATATATATCACAACTCATCTGCAATATTATGCAACAACTGTTGATATTCCAGACTGAAGGATGTTAGCATTCTGCTATCCCTGACAATGATGATACTAAGATAACCACCTCTTCCAAGAAGTTTAGGGATGTAACCCAGAACCTATACTGTTTTCCCTCTGTTGTATTTGTTATTCCTTAAACTTGACATCTCTTTTGCTGTTTTTGTAAGGTAAAGAAAAATCTTAAAGTTGTCCGTATTCTGTTTTATCTTTAGCCTCTTGTAGCTTTTTATCTTCTAACATTTTGAGTTGCATTATGTAGGGTGTATTGTAGATTTCTCAAATGATGACCATGGCACGCTAGAGCTAGGAGGGAGGGAGGTGAACACAAACATGTAGATTTCTCAGGTTTTTCCCCCAGAACCCGTGATTGTCTCTCTCCCCACTAAATAAAAATTTGCATTAAAAGATTTTGCAAGTACCATGCTCTCTGACCTCAGCCACTAACACTGCAATATTGTTGGAGTACGCTTCACAGCTTTTGTCAGTATTCCATGTCCTCGCCAGGACAGACTGAATTGGCAAAAGACATGATGCTCTTCAGAAAAACACTCCTCTCTTTCCTTTGCTACTGTGTAGTGTGTTGCCTTATATGATATTTTTGTAGCATACACAGTCTCTGAACTACGCTTAAGAAATTTTAGGAACATGAGAGACAACAAAGAAGCATTGGCTAATGGATGCAGAGTACATGAAATCATCAGGCATCACGAACGCTGACTTATCGGATGTACACAGCAGTGCTGAGCATTCATTCAGTAAACAGTGAATGGTCAAATCAGATGAAGCTGGGACAACCAGTGATGCCTGTAAACACTTGTATGCAGAAACCTACAGGTGGAACTTAACTCCTCACTCGAACAAAAATAAATTAGCGAGAGCACACTCAGACAGTTTTCAGCCATGAAAATAAACACCATCTCATAATCAGATGGTGTATCATTTCTAAATGGTTCGACTCTAGAGGATGAATTCAACAGATAAAGGGAGAATTAGCAATTTTTTGATACATCCTTGAAATTGACATATCATTTGCTACCACTATTTTGAAGTCATCAGCCAAAGGTAAGGAATATTTAGAAAACATTAAGAAAAAATAGCTAGACATTTGGGGCAGTAATGGCAGAGTAATTGGGCTTACAGAACAGAAGAGGGAGAGAGATGAAAAGGTTGCAGTAAGCAAAGCACAAGATGATCAAGGAGTCAGTAAAGACTTTTAATGTGGAGACTGAAGATTACAGTACTATGACAGGAAAAAAAAAAAAGAGAAGGATCTCGGGATGGCCTAGAGAAAAGGTGCTTTAGAAGTTATGCACTAGGAGCAGCTGGAAGAGAGATTCTGGTATTGTGCTGGTTTCAAGAATTGTCAGACCTCAATTAAATTCCAGACAAACCAGGAGATGGAGTCTAAAGGGTGGTTTTAGAATGTACATTATGGTACTTTCAAGACTGCAGACAGCTGCCAGAAACACTGTATTAGATGCTTATGATGAATTCCTTGACCTATTTGCCAGCACACAAAGGGTTTCTTTTTCTAGGGACAATAACATTCATTTTTTAAGAAACAGAACAGTAAAGGACAGTCATCTCCCTTACTGAGAACTGACTGCTTAGGCTAGCAGCTAGATTTCAGATTGCTTGCCGTATAACATAGGTGATAGCAAAGGAAGTAAATTAATCACAAGATCTACATCAGGATTTATAACCCACTTGTGAACTAATTCATCAGGTTAAATTCAACCAAGGGTTAAAACAAACAAACAAACAAACCAAAAAATACCCCAACAAGAAAACATACAACAGGCCTCCTCCCCCCACCCCCCGTTTTCATTGTGGGATAAACTACTACCATTTAAAAAAAAAACCAACACTCTACAAGATAACAGCCTTATTGGGGAATTATTCATCTAGAAGTCCATCACTTTCAGGGTGGGATTCATATAAGCAAACTTTAGCAAACAATTTTATAGTTTGCAATGAAATAGTTAACTGTGGTTTGTTAGATGAGGGGAGTGCAGCGGATATTGTATACCTTGACCTAACTACTACCATTTAAAAAAAAAACCAACACTCTACAAGATAACAGCCTTATTGGGGAATTATTCATCTAGAAGTCCATCACTTTCAGGGTGGGATTCATATAAGCAAACTTTAGCAAACAATTTTATAGTTTGCAATGAAATAGTTAACTGTGGTTTGTTAGATGAGGGGAGTGCAGCGGATATTGTATACCTTGACCTTAGTTAGGCTTTCAACACTGTCTCCCAAAAGATCCTCATAGAGAAGCTGATGAAGTATGGGCAGGATAAGCAAGCAATGAGGCGGACTCAAAACCAGTTGAATAGCCAGGCTCAGGGGGCAGTGATCAGTGGCATGAAGTCTAGTTGGAGGTTAGTGACTAGTGATGTACCCCAAGGGGCAATATTGGGTCCGGTCCTGCTCAACAGCTTCATTAATGATCTGGATAATGGAGCAGAGTGTACCCTCAGCAGGTTTGCTGATACAAAGCCGGGAGGAGTGGCTGATACACCAGAAAGTCATGCTGCCATCCTGAGGGACCTCAACAGGCTGGGAAAATGAGCTGACAGGAACCCCTTGAAGTTCAACAAAGGGAAGTACAAAGTCCTGCACCTGGGGAAGAAAAATCCCAGGCACCCTGATCAGACAGGGCTGATCAGCTGGAAAGCAGCTTTGCAGAAAAGGACCTGGGGGTTGTGGGAGACACCAAGTTGAACATGAGCCAGCAATGTGCCTTTGTGGCACTGTGAGGGTGACTGAGCACTGGCACAGGTTGCGGAATCGCCATCCTTGGAGATATTCCAAAGCTATCTGGAAATGGCCCAGGCAACCTACTCTAGGTGACCCTGCTTGAGCAGGGGGGCTGGGCTGGACCAGATGACCTCCAGAGGTCCCTTCCAACCTCAACCAATTGGCAATTTTGTGATTTTGTGAAATGCAGGCACATCCAGGAAAATTCATCCCACGTCGGAGATGATACCAGTGGCTCAAACTGTTGAGATGAGTCAAGTTGTTAGATGAATGCCACTCATTTAATTTCAGATATCCACAATTTCCCTTTTTTTAAAAATTCAATATAGAAACAGCATTTTTCTGGTTTTATTATGAGATATTTTAGCATGGAATAGAAAGCTCTAACCCTTTTGCTCTCTACAAATATTTTCTGGATTGCCACTAGTGACAATCAGTTTACTTGCCTGCTTAAAAATAATTAAAATAACAAAATAATAATTTTATTTAAATGAAACATTGGAAGGAAGAGCATAAAATAGAACTTAAAAATTTCAGTGTTTTGAAGGTCATGTTATTGAATTCAGATATCCAGGTTCTGAGGCAAATTTTTTGAACACAGACACTCTTGTAAACTGAAGACACTCTGTTTTTGACACAGCCATAATGGATCATCTAAATTCAGAAACAAGAAATAAATTATTCTGTCTCTGACCAAGGAACTCCTTGAGGTCTTTCAGAGGACAGTATCAGAAGGTTACATATTTTGTTGCTTATGTAGGCCAATCTGAACATCTCATACTGGGAGGAAGCCTATTAAGGTGCTGCCTGACTTATGTATAGGCAGCACATCAACTGGGAGAAAATTCCTGTGCCTGTATTACCAAGCAGGCACACTGCAGTCTTGATTTTCTTCTCATCTGCACCTGTGAAAAAAGTCAGACTTTAGCAGTATTCTAATTTTCATCAAAAGCTATACAAATGAAGCCTAGAATAGATCCTGAGATTTTTTTTTTTTTTTGTATTAGATGCAGCATCTAAAAGTTATTCCATTAAAATGGAAGAAGTGCCAATGAGTTGAATGTAGAGTGTTTTTCCTTTTAGTATTCTGTACTTGGAGCAGTCCATATGCTTTTCACAAGCACTACTTAGTTTTCAAGTTTAGCTAATCATAACTCTCCTTTTCATCTTCTTACTGTGCCAAAGTTTATGACATTGTAAAACCAATAAAACAAACCAAAATATCTGAGTAGCTGGAGAAGGTATGAAGCATACGAGTCATATAGAACACACTGTCTTTAAAACACAGAAGAGGGGTTGTAATAGGATAATTCATAAAATCTGTAGCACAGAATTAAATAAAGAGAAAAGTACTACAGATTGCCATAAGCCAGAATCACCTAATAGCATTAAAGAGAAAGGAATGACCATTAGAGTCTATGAGATACTCTAAGTACCCCTCAAGGGCCTGTACATGCTTCACTGCTTTATGTAAAGACTTGTGTCCTTTAGAGTATGATCTTGTTATTCAGTTCTCAAGGTCACAGCTGAATGCAAGAGAGCCAGGCTGTGCATCTGTAGAAGATACTTATTTCTGGAAAAATTATAGTTCTATTTATGTGAAAATGATACACGGTTATGCAGTACATAAGTCCAAACCTGCAAACACTTATCCCCATTGACATCATTTAAAAAAACCCAAACCCACAAAATTGTTTGCGGAATCAAAGTCTGAAGGGTCAAAAGAGAGTTGCCCAAGGTGCCTCCACACCCATCACAGGGTTTCCAGCTGGCAGAAGAAAATGCTGAAGGTGAGAGGAAGTGCACCCACCACGGGAATGTGTCATTCCCATTCGAATCTGGGTAACTATGGGATAGGCAGGATGGGATGAAGAATGGTAGTAGATTTAGCTTTGTTCTCCTCTTCCTCCCTTAGGTTGCTCAGTGCAGCTTCCTCTTCCATTAAAGGAGGAGGTGGGAGAAGGAAGAGAGACTGGCCAAGAGGTTAAAAATAATTAAAATAACAAAATAATAATTTTATTTAAATGAAACATTGGAAGGAAGAGCATAAAATAGAACTTAAAAATTTCAGTGTTTTGAAGGTCATGTTATTGAATTCAGATATCCAGGTTCTGAGGCAAATTTTTTGAACACAGACACTCTTGTAAACTGAAGACACTCTGTTTTTGACACAGCCATAATGGATCATCTAAATTCAGAAACAAGAAATAAATTATTCTGTCTCTGACCAAGGAACTCCTTGAGGTCTTTCAGAGGACAGTATCAGAAGGTTACATATTTTGTTGCTTATGTAGGACAATCTGAACATCTCATACTGGGAGGAAGCCTATTAAGGTGCTGCCTGACTTATGTATAGGCAGCACATCAACTGGGAGAAAATTCCTGTGCCTGTATTACCAAGCAGGCACACTGCAGTCTTGATTTTCTTCTCATCTGCACCTGTGAAAAAAGTCAGACTTTAGCAGTATTCTAATTTTCATCAAAAGCTATACAAATGAAGCCTAGAATAGATCCTGAGATTTTTTTTTTTTTTTGTATTAGATGCAGCATCTAAAAGTTATTCCATTAAAATGGAAGAAGTGCCAATGAGTTGAATGTAGAGTGTTTTTCCTTTTAGTATTCTGTACTTGGAGCAGTCCATATGCTTTTCACAAGCACTACTTAGTTTTCAAGTTTAGCTAATCATAACTCTCCTTTTCATCTTCTTACTGTGCCAAAGTTTATGACATTGTAAAACCAATAAAACAAACCAAAATATCTGAGTAGCTGGAGAAGGTATGAAGCATACGAGTCATATAGAACACACTGTCTTTAAAACACAGAAGAGGGGTTGTAATAGGATAATTCATAAAATCTGTAGCACAGAATTAAATAAAGAGAAAAGTACTACAGATTGCCATAAGCCAGAATCACCTAATAGCATTAAAGAGAAAGGAATGACCATTAGAGTCTATGAGATACTCTAAGTACCCCTCAAGGGCCTGTACATGCTTCACTGCTTTATGTAAAGACTTGTGTCCTTTAGAGTATGATCTTGTTATTCAGTTCTCAAGGTCACAGCTGAATGCAAGAGAGCCAGGCTGTGCATCTGTAGAAGATACTTATTTCTGGAAAAATTATAGTTCTATTTATGTGAAAATGATACACGGTTATGCAGTACATAAGTCCAAACCTGCAAACACTTATCCCCATTGACATCATTTAAAAAAACCCAAACCCACAAAATTGTTTGCGGAATCAAAGTCTGAAGGGTCAAAAGAGAGTTGCCCAAGGTGCCTCCACACCCATCACAGGGTTTCCAGCTGGCAGAAGAAAATGCTGAAGGTGAGAGGAAGTGCACCCACCACGGGAATGTGTCATTCCCATTCGAATCTGGGTAACTATGGGATAGGCAGGATGGGATGAAGAATGGTAGTAGATTTAGCTTTGTTCTCCTCTTCCTCCCTTAGGTTGCTCAGTGCAGCTTCCTCTTCCATTAAAGGAGGAGGTGGGAGAAGGAAGAGAGACTGGCCAAGAGGAGGTGGCAGGAAGCAAACTGCAGTTCTGAGCAGTCCTTCTGTTTCTCCACTGATCCCAGGAGAGCACAGCTATGCAGAGTCTTTGAGTAGACTTATATTTTGCTAAGTGAACTATAACAAATTACTAGGTATCAATATATGGCCAGACAGTACTAAAATTAGATTTCTGAAAGTAAAGTTCCAATAAGACAATATAGGCAATATAAAAATTGCGGAATAATTATAACCCAATTAAAAAGTGGACAAAATACCCTATCCAAGAGAAAAAAAAAAAACACAAAAAAACCCACAGAACCCCCCCCCAAAATCCAAACACCTTTCCTGGCCCACAAAAAAACCCACAGAAACCCCCCCCAAAATCCAAACACCTTTCCTGGCTTTGTTTAAAGAAATCTGCCAGCCAAAGAAATGTAATAAAGCAAGTACCTGAAATAAAAATGGATCACATAGTTAAGCTGCTAAAGAAAGGAGGGAGAGAGTTACCCTAGTTTGACATTACTTGAGGATCAGTTGTCTCCCAAGAGTGATTCAAATGAGGAAATCCTACTGATGGAAAGGAGCTTTAAATGGCTGTTAATACCATCCCGACCTCTAATTCCTAACAACGATCATGGAATTTCCACTGGAGGGTGATTTAGGGGAGAAAGAGTCCAAAGGATTCAGGAGACTCAAAAAAGAGATGAATGGTTCTGATGCGAGATGGTAACCACCAGAGTGACTGAGGCACAGGAAGGTAACCAGTTCTTCCTGAGAAGCAGCTTAACAACCTTGCCATTCACACCTGTAGGTCCTGGTAGGGACCAGTTTATCCAGCTGCATTATCATGACCATTCTTCACTAGCCATAGAGACCACGACTGCTTAGAGTCGGAATGCTTACTTGAAAGTTACTCTACTCCTAGGGACCATTACACTTACCTTTGAAGGATGGTGAAGAAATAAAAGGTTTTAAGAAAAATCAGTTTGATTTAATACCTACTGCAGGATTTTTATTTCTTTTTAAAATGAGCCTTTTTAAACACGATTACTTTAGCAGATACACACACAAAACTATGCCCCCACAAAACTATAACAACTATTTTGGCTGAAATTATGGATATATTTGAAGTACAAGACAGAAGAAGAGCTATTTCTTGAAAACTCAATGACGGAAGTCTTTAAAATGCTTTTTCTCTCTCCTTACTTTGGTATTTTACTTTAAACACAAGATTGAATTACAAATGCATTGAACTGAATAAATTACTTTCTGAAGCTGTTTTATCTTTATGTAACCAGACTGAACCATATTGCAGCTTCGCTTTCACCACATGCTTCCTGATCAGGACGTGGTCTGATTCTTTTTGAGGCATATATACCAAAAGTGAATAAATATAACTTCTTTTGTCAGAAAATCCAATACAATTCAGCCAGTTTGGAGGCTCTGTAGGGAGCAAAGGCATAGTTTTGCTCACGAGTATAGTTCAAGATTGACATCAGCACTGTCAATCCGTTTGCATGAACAGGTTGGCCAGATTCATAGAGGTAACATCTCTGGGTGCAGTCAGCTTTGCTGTACAGTGTATCTCAAAAGGCTGGTCCTGGGTTTCTTGGCAGCTGTTTGCATGATACTGGCTTTAGGGATCACAGAGAATGTACCTTATAGGAAGAGGTTTGACTGTTCTTTTCATTGCTGTGAACAAAATAATAAGAGGAAAGAGGACCTGAATTTGCAATTTGAAAAATGCAAATGGCATCTGCATGCCAAAAGAGCGCTGCCTCTGGTTCCTACTTTTACCAGAAATATGGGCAGATTTGTCTCCTGTGCAAAGTGAAATAAGAATAGTGTAATTACTGGGGAGGAAAAACATTTTAAAATGTAATGCACTTCAAATAACTAAAGATTGCTTATAGAGAAGA
This sequence comes from Aptenodytes forsteri, assembly GCF_000699145.1. Taxonomy (NCBI): domain Eukaryota; kingdom Metazoa; phylum Chordata; class Aves; order Sphenisciformes; family Spheniscidae; genus Aptenodytes; species Aptenodytes forsteri. The sequence goes on from NW_008794009.1 coordinate 1,056,796, forward strand.
AAGCAAGACAAACGAAGAAACAAGTACATATACACATGTATTCATATGTGTATATATGCACATATGTATACAAATGTATTATATATAAATATATATGAAGAAATTAATCAAAGCTCCATTTTGCTTAATAAACATGTAGGAGTACGTACACTTAAAGTGACACAGAACTGAAACTGACTCAGAGGAGGGTTTTTGTAAGGTTTATAGCTGTAGAAAAACTCTAAGGAGGCTCCGAAAACTTTGCACAAAGAAGCAGCATTTACACTATCTCATGTATTCAGCAGAGTGGCCATCGTTTTTCTCTTATCCTGCTATCTAGCAATGCACACTTTCGCTACTGTTTTAATCGCTATTCACTAACACTGAACTCATCCATTAGCATTTCCAACCACAGTCACAGCTGATCTCCAGAGATCACCTGTAAGATAGGTCTTCTCTGCAAAGAAAGTTGTATCAGTGTAATTGGAAAAATGATATTAAAAAAATTGAAAACCTTTTGATGGATAACTGTACTTATTTTCATCCTGCTTACTGCATTTCAGTGTACCCTGGTAAGGAATTACTTGAAAATAAACTAAAATAAACATTTCAAGTGAAAATAAAAGACTTAGCATAGGAGTTTCTACCAATATAAAAATGTGTTTTAATTGGTGCCCCTTTTTTTGTCATATTCTTACATTGACTTGCTAGTGCAACTATCACTACCATTTACGAACTTGTACTGGGAAAATGTTCATTCCCTTAATGGTCTCCATCTTCATCGGTCTTCAGATGTCTGCAAGCAGCTCTCTTAATGTGTCACAGACATTGCCTGAACTTAACAAGAAAACCCCTGTGATTTATTTCTTGTCATTTTCAAACCACATTGCAAATCAGCATCTTTTTGCACCAAGTTCATAACAGTTATTTATAAACAATTTTAACTTGACTCTGTCTATGTTTCAAGTTCCACCAGGGGACTGAATTAATTTTCATTGTCCCTGTCTGACCTTGCCCTGGAATTTTCCTTTCTAAGGAAAATTTAGTTGTGTTGATATCTCAGTTGATAATGAACTTAGTCTGTCACATCACAATTGACACTAAAATGTTTACTATCATTTATCATTATACAATAATGATACTGTTATTAAAATCATTTAGTAGTACAAAATTGATGCGTTTCAAAGTAAACATGTATTTAAGTTTATTAAATGAAGTTTTATGCAAATACATTCATTTGGAGGAAGAAGGAATTTCTCTGCAGAAGATCTAAGAAAGTTAGAACCCTACTGGTTTCTCTTACAGAAGAAAATAAAGAACAGACTCTTTGTGAGACTGGCTTCAGAAATTGTCTCGTCTTCAGAGTCAACCTTTAACAACATCCAAAAAATGAGGGAGAGGAAGAAAGACCTATGAATGATCATGAGCTGCTAAGAAAAAAAAAGTATTTCTAGCTAATAACTTCCATTAAAGTTCCATCAACTGCTTTTGAATGATTACAAGACTGTAATGCACCGAGAGCTTTGCATGCTCAGTTGTTTATAACTGTCAATAGAAAATGTGTGAACTGTTTGCCTTACACCGATGTCAGCTCAGTACAGTGTTATGCCAGTTTATTCTACACCATGGTTTATAGAGAAATAAAACAATAATTGTGCCCATTTATTACACATATATAAACAAACATATTTCTTGAACATATTTCTCAATCTCTCCTTGTTCTCCCAGACACAATTTTGTACCCATATGCCCCTGAAATTGATACACATCAAAAATATTATTCTAGAATTTGGGATTAGTACCTTGCCCCAGACATCTATTGAAAGCAATGTGTATACACTTGCCCTCAAATTTCATACACGTTGTTATTTTCCTAAAATGTTTATTTGAATTAGGCATTTACGGAATCTGATAACAATCCCTATTGAGCTATTACACTGAGGAATCAAATGGCTATTAAAGACATTACCTCGGACAATAGTTACTGTTCTATATTAGATCATTAAGTGACTCCATGAAGTATCAAGCAACACTTAATAAATTTCCCTGCATATTATGACAGGTTCTCTGTCTTATGAATAGTCCTTCATGTGTTTGATTTCAGAAATTACATCCTGATACTTTTGCCTGATACAGCTATTTCCAATTTTTGCTAAGTTTCTGCAAATTAAAATTATTCTGCCATGTGCATATTTAGGTTTTTGCTGTTGGGCTGCTTCATTCGTTCTCTAATATTTTCACTCTTATTTCTCTATGCTGTAAATGCCAGCCACATCTTCCACAAGCAATCTTTTTTTCCTTTCCAATTTTTGTTAAATTACAATAAGAGTTTGACTATACTGCTATAGCAGATGTCAATGATCTTGCTATGATTTTATGACTCAAAAATAACCTAGAAAAAATGAACCATAGTGGAAAGCAAATGTTCATATTACTTTTTTCCCTGTAGAGCTTTATAAAGCTAAATATACAGAATATTTACTTTTCTGTGTATCTAAAGCTACAGTTACATTCACTCATGTAGATTTTATCCAAGACACAGCAGGTTTATTCAATTATCAGTGCAAATGCTAACAAATTACTAACTCTCTATGACTTTGTCAGAAATAGATTTAATAGCTCTGTTTCTTCCATGTTAAACAATTGTCTTACAAAGTCATCTTCCAAAAATTAGGCTTTAATGGACTTAGTGTTCACCATTTTTCAATGACCTTTATAGGAGTGTTTAGGAACTTACTTATTTTTATTTGACTTCTGTTTCAATAACAGCCTACACTCTCTACATTTTTTTTCAGTTCAGTGAGTTGTCTGTATCTTCGTTTCTTTTGTCCTAGTGGAATGCACTTCTTTCCTAATCAACAGTTGATGATAATGGACTAAAAATTTCTCAGAACTAAACTCAATTAAATACTCATTAGTAGCAACTAAAATAATTTCTGTTCTACATATGTTCTTTCTCTCTAGGACACTGAAAATAAAGAATAAAACAAAAAGGAGAGTTGGATAAAACTGAAATTGGAAAATGAAATTGAGATGTACTGTATCTCATACAAAGTTAGAAATGCACATTACAGAAATCAATTCACAACAGAAATAAAATTAAGTTGTGATAGCTTCAAATACTCCTAGCAGTGGCTGTTTCAAAGGCACTTAAACATATCAAAAGTCATATATACCTATACATACAAACATATGTATAAGTGTAAAAAAAATCAGCAGAGAGTCAAGTCCCTTCCATGACTCCTTACTACCTGTGATAAGTTCTTTGAGTTAAGCAGAAAATGAATGCAATTTTCTGCCTTTACTTTTTCTGCTGATGTTGAGTTAATCAGGACAGAGTAGTTCTACCTCCAAGTAGTTGGAGAGTGGCTGAGAAGAGGTCATGGCTGGGAAAGTCAGAAAGATATAACAATAAGTACACTCCTCATTTGATACCATGGACTGTCTCTCAGGGATGTGTTAGATTTCCAGTCTGCCCCAATACAGTAGGAACAATACATTACTATGAGTAAAATGGGAAGCAGAGCAACATTCTTCACAAAATCAGCTTCTTAGAGAAATAAATGACTATATGTAAGTTTAAAAGACATGTTCGGTTTTTTTTCATATATGCTATCGATCCATAGGTGTACCTATACATTTTTGTGTATATACAAACAACTAAAATACAATGCTTTATCTGAACTGTATTTGAAAACAATTTTCACACAATAAAGACACGTTATTTCTCTATACTTAACTTCGTTTCCAAAGAACATTTACCTGTCTCCCATCTTCCACCAATGATTAATTAATGACACGTTGAATGTTAGTTACTAAATGTCAATTCATTAAAAACATTAAAGCAGTGACATTTTTTTTTAAAAGGGCAGACTTCTCATTGTTCCACTTGATTTTGTAAAATTTTCTTCAGCTGTCACATATTCACATTCAACTCCTTGTTGCTGCCTATTTTTAAAATATTATAAAAGAAGTCAGAGACAGTAAGAGGTGATGGTCCAACAACTCTCAGCTTACTGAAGTGCAAGATTAGCCAAATGGCCAGCTGCTCAGCAGACAGCAACAGCTGAAGTTCCTCCACAAAACTTTCCCATAATACTTCAGCTGAGACCTGAAAGGAACATCTCTCTGCATTTTGTCCACCTTGTTCCTTCAGACCTCAGGTCTCTGCTGAGATTATTAGGCTTGCTAATTAGTATCACTTGTGATAGTGAGTCTTTGATATATGGATATCTCTCCAAAGACAACTGGATTGTTGTCTCCAAAAACAATGTAGTGGTTTAACCTCAGCCAGCAACTAAGCCCCACACAGCTGCTCACTCACTCCCCCCAAGTGGGATGGGGGAAAGAATCGGAAGGGTAAAAGTGAGAAAACTCATGGGTTGAGATAAAGACAGTTTAATAGGTAAAGCAAAAGCTGCGCACGCAAGCAAAGCAAAACATGGAATTCATTCACTGCTTCCCACCGGCAGGCAGGTGTTCAGCCATCTCCAGGAAAGCAGGGCTCCATCA
>NW_008794009.1:1061447-1086756 GCF_000699145.1 Aptenodytes forsteri
GGTAGAGCATGGGAAGCTGAAAAGCCCTTGACTAGTGTAAGCACTACCTAGCAAGAACTAAAACATTGGTGCGTTATCAACTTTGTTCTCATCCTAAATCCAAACCACAGCACTGTACCAGCTACTAGGAAGGAAATTAACTCTATCTCTGCCGAAACCAGGACAGACAACAACTCCAATAACATTTCTCATAGGTCACTATACTGCTATCAGATGGTGATAATAATCAACTATTACTAACCTTGCCCTGGAGCAAAACCAACCAGAGATGAAAACTTTTGTCTTCCACGTTAAGGAATTAATTTTAAAAAGAAAAGAAAGTCACAAACACGTGAACCTGCAAATATCTATGACAGAATAGGCATTCTGTGGGCTTGCAAGTTTCAAAAATGTCTCTTTGAACAACATTTCACAAACATCTGCTACTCTGCTTTTCTTAGACATTGCAAATGAATTCTAATTTTTCTATTTAAACTTACAGCACTTGCACCAAAAATATATTCATTAGCTATCATTTTTCATTGATTGCTCATATGCAAGTAGTCATAGTCTTAGGCTTCCTCAAAATATTTTGGAAGTGAGGTCCACCAAATTTTGCACATGGTATACTTGGATACCTGACACATTTTAGTTTTAAAAGTACTAATTCATCCAAATACATTTAAACTATTAAGTCTTTGTGTCTTGCAACATGCATTAAAATACATAAGCAAAGAAATCTGCAAAAACAGCTCACTGTATTAATCATGCCATAAATAAGAATGGCAGAGAAGATACAACATCTAATATAGAGCCTACTGATAATATTCTGCAATCTGCAGGCTTTAGGTGAAACCATAAAGAAGGGAAAGTAGGCAGGTTTTGTTCTCTCAGATGGAGAGAAAAGAAGTTCATGCTTTATGTTTAGCAAAGGAGACGAGTGAGGTTGCATAAAATCCTCCTCGCTTGTCCTCTGCCAGCAAAGGACACGTACAATAGCTTCACCAATCTATTCTTTTCTTCACAAATCTGTAGAAGCTGGAAGCTGTCTCACTGAGATGCGGTTGCAGTGCAGATCTTAATAGATTCAGAGGCAAAACAGTAAGAATTGCAATGCTGTCCTGTCATTGCCATAGGTGGCTGCTGTATATTAGTGGTTACAGTTCAATGGAAAGGTTAAGGCAACTGAATTTCATGCACGAGGCACATCTTCCAGAAGCCCACGGTACAAGTGTTTGAGTCTAAAACCCACTGTGTGCGCCAGTAAAGAAATGAAGGTCACTTACTGGCATTATTAGATTTTGTTCACGTTTCAAATACCAACAAAAGTGCCAACAAAATGTTTTCTCTGCACAATTTTGCTTGTATCAGAACTCAAATATTACAGCTGTAACAATCAGTATTCCATAGGCTACCTTATTGGGGAAAAGAAAAAGCTCTAAACCAATTAGTAACAGTTCTTAGTTTGATATTTGATTAATTTCATACTTTAAATAAGTGATTCTTAAGAAATCCCATTAATTTCAGGAGCATTAGGAGAGAAAGCAGTAGACATTGTCCCTGATGGTCATAGTACTTAGACAAAGTAGATTTAATTCTTAACATAATCTTCTCCCACTCCTCTTTGAACTACTCAAGGTATATAAAGACAACAGAATGTAACAAGCAGAGATTTGGAGCGGAGACCACATTATCAACACAGGTCACAGAGAGGGAAAACGTACTTTAAAAAAGATGAGCTAAATATAGATCTAATAACTTGCTCGGATTATAATGGCCCAAGGGTAATTTTAGGATCCTATACCCCACAAGTGAAATAGCAATTATAAGTCTAGAATAAGGTGCTATTTACCCTTCTGAAAAACATCACATGGGCAATGTCTTTTAATGGACACAGTCTGCATTTTGATCTCAGAAGGGAACAGAAGGTCCCTGGTAAACCTCTCTTCAATAACAGGAAAATTGACCTGCATCAAATTTGTAGGACAGCTTCTTCACTTTGAAAATGTTTACAGTTCAGATATGGATTCTTATCAGAAGCTGACTTTTGCAAATTGTCACTTCATCTGTAACATTTCTTTCAAATCATGAAACTAAAGATTCTGGAATTATTTGTATTTTAAAGGTTTTGAATACCATGGCAGACCTGCTACCTCATATACTTTTTGACATATTCACTGCTATATTCTTCTTCTGATATTCTTTCCCTCTTTTTTTTAAATCCAGACTGCATTAATACCAGCTATTTATAGAAAGAAAGAAAGAAAGGTAAGGCAAATGATTTCAGACATTTCTAAACAATCTTTTAAACCATAATAAAATAAATATTTTACTTCAAAGCAATGTAGAACGCTAATGCGCAATATGGGACAGCATGTAGTGGTCAATAAGCAACTTGGAACACCTTCTATATCAACAATAATGTCATAAAAATCAAAATCCAAAATATTACATTACAAAAACCCTAATCCCCATAATAACCTGGGGGAGTTGGTCTTTCCTTGGCAGGTAAAATCCACAGGTAAAATCCACAACTGAAAATCATTCCCATATATATTTATTGAGAAGCAAATTATTCTATCCCTTACCAATCTGGAAATACTACCCCATGAAAATGAAGCTCATGAGTCTCAGTCCTGACTCTACAGTAACAGAAATGAGTGAGTAGGAGTGATAGGGGATGGCACAAACTGCTGCTGGAAGGAAAAAATTTGTAAATTGTACTTTTTCTTCAGAAAAAAAAATAGAGTGAAAAAAAAGATGGCTTATTAAGAGCTAGTGAGAAGCTTAGGAGGCTCAAAGTAGTCCCACCAGAACCAGATTAACACACAGTTATCCCGAACGACATGCAGAGTCATTCATTCTTTATTGACTGAAGAAGAGAGCTTCAGAGTCTACTGAATCTCTAACAGGACTTCCTATAGTACATTCCCTTTGAGTTCTTCCCTCCAAGCACTGACCTTCTCCAATACTCTCCTGCCCATGGAGTCTAATGTGATCACAGTCTGAATTGATTTGGCTGAAAAGAATTATGACAAAGACCTTACATCGTGGTTACCCTTGAAGAACATCTAGCATATGCACTTCTAACTCTTACCGCTAGCAAAATTAAGCTCTCACTTCAACTCTAGTATTAGGAAGTCTGAATAGCAGAAAAACATATTACAAGATTCCATTGTCTAAACAAAACAAAACATTTTTTTGTCCAAGATTATGAAGTAGAGATTTATTTGATAAAAACATTCTGATGACACAACAGCAAATACTTCACCTTCTGGAGAATTTTTTCTACCTGTTAAGTGACAGCAAGCCCTATATATCATTTACACTTACCTGTATCTGTTGGAAGCTAAAAATAATGGTGCCTTTAGGAATTGTACCCTACCTAGTTTGTTAAAGACGACGTGAGGCACTTCTGTTCTGCACATTTTATTTTTACACTGCTTAACACTGCTGTTATTCCTGAGCCTGATTTATGGGTACCCTGGGGTACTCCTAACCGCTTTTGATGTTATTTCTACTGGAAACAGTTGACAAAAGCAGATCTCCCCTTGAGGATTGCACAGTTTTAGTATTTGTTTCAACTTTCAGCCATTTGCTCAACCTATTAAGAGCTTCTTCAAAGACATAAAATAGCAACCCATCACCTTGAATGCTACAGAAAAAAATAAATGCATAAAGGCTGCCAGTTCACACTAACTCTGCCGTAGATAGGCAGAATACATTGAAAGGCATTACACTACATGGAATACGGCCTATGGATTTAGCATAGACCTACAAGGGTATGTGGCTCTGAAGTATTTCACTCTGTTGGTCAGAGCTGCATGAAAATATTCATATCAAATATAAACCCAAGGCAAACAGAAAGTGTGCCTAATGTAAACTTGAGAATAAAAATTGGCAATAAGCTTAAACATTACTTCTACTTTGTATTTTTTCTATATACCATAGAGTACACTACTGCTTTAAATACGATTTTTATGAGCTCTACAAACCTTGCTAAAACCATACATATGCTGTGCCAAGAATCTTGGAGCCTGACTGCTCTGCCTGTGGTGGACTAACTGTCCATGATAAATGGATGGAAACAACTAGAGAAATGGTGTATCTTGCTGTGAACAATAATATTTAAGAAATACATAAATAGTAACTGGTTATCTTTTCCTGTTTAAATTTTTTCAGCAAAAAGGAAGAAAAATGTATTTTGAAGAACGGACACAAATTATTTTTTTTACTGTAGTGTAGCTAATACAAAGTAATAGTTAATGTACCAAATACAGTTATTCATCTTTTCCACCTGAATGCTATAGAATTATGAAGGAGGGTTTCACAAAATACTGCAAACTTCAGTGCCCTGGATCCTACTTTTCAACTGCATAGGAGTATTAGAAAGTAATTGCCAGCGCAAATACATATAGTCACCTAAATGTTTAATGAAAGTAAAAAAGTTATGGGTATTTGTGTATTTTCTTTGAGTTATATATAAATATTCCAGGAATGTTTGGTTGGAGAAAAGAATTAGAAACTCAAAAAACTGAGCAGAGATTTCATAAGTAGCCCAAGAAATTACTATGACCTTTGTGCAACACGAATAATTTATTTCATTGTCCTATCTCTAGCTCTTTGCAAAATGGGCTTACCTTTGACCATCCTTGCAACTGGAAAAAAAGAAAATCAGAAACAGAAACTAAATTTCTTTCACAGCTTTAATTGGAAAATTATTTCATTCACCCAAAGATACATGTGAAATTATATTTTAACAACTCACAAGACCGGCCATGCAAAAAATCAAGTAGAGTAAGGTCTTCTTGGTACCTCAGTTCTTGGTATCACCTACAAATGTTTAATATTAGACAAAACTGCATAATAGACTTTTATGGCTTTAAAAATCAAACTTCTGAAAGATAATCAGCATTTAATGTATGGATACATTCTCAAAACTTTAGAGTTATCACAGAAATGTGTATCAATATTTTGACATGATGAGACAGAACAATTTTCTTCCATTTTAGTTCCTCTAACGTTGCCTAGAGAAGGGGCTTTTAGACAAGTTTTTTTTTCTTATTTGTTTTCTTCTTTTTTCTTGTTTCTTTTTTTTTTTTAATAGAGTGGAGAGCTTAACAAAAACACAGGAAGTTGTCAGGAACAGACAACTTTTCCTGAAGTCTAGAAATACTTAGAGTTCTTGAGAACCCAGTGGACACAGGTCCTGGAGATAGGTACTGTTTATCCCATGAAGCTCAGCTGTTAGTTCAGCAATTTTACCCCTTCATTGTACTTCATGGTGTTTGGTGACCTCTTTTGATGTTTCCCGAGCCCTACACAGAGAATACTAGGACATGAATAACCCTTTTCCATGCCACCTTACCGCTAGGATAAAAAGTATACTTTCATTGCAGATCTAGTTTCAGCAACGAGCCTTTGGGTTTCAGCTTCAAGATTATCCCAAGCTGGCTGTGATGAAGAGCAGGCTACCTATCATTGTGTAGGATATCTGTCAGCCATTGCCATTTGGCTTGGGATCAGGGATCAGCCATTGTCCCTCTTTTATTTAGCAGTACAGACACATACTAGGGCTCTGCACTGCAGTAAGCCAAATCATTCCTCTTGCCCAGTGAATTGTTAGAAGGGACAGGAGAACTAGCCACTTTTAAGTAGTTTAGTCTGCATTCTTGCTGCAAAATGCTGAGGTACCAATTTGACAGAGACTGATATCTGGCCTTTAACCTATACCTAGGAGCTAGTTCTGTAAATACACCACAGAAGATGCTGCCAAAATCAGTTCATTTCCAGAAGACACACCATATGAATCAGTACAGAGTTCAAGCATCCCTTGCAACTTCTCTCTTTTGACCAACAACTATCATTTCACAATTCTCTTTCGTATATGTTTTCATGTAAGGAACGGTGCTACCTGAAGAGTCAAGGTACAATAGTTTCATGTTAGTTAACCATGAAAGAGAGAAGGAACTGAAATAATATTGGCTACTTCCTGCCGATTTCATCTTGTGCAGTTCCACAGGCCAGTGCTTATGGGTGGGAAGAAATTAGGAGGTGTGCAGGAGAACAGAGGTCACTTATGAAATCATATGAAATATACAATATGGCAGAAAAGAGAATATCCTCTTCATCATTTCACTGCATCACTTGAGGAACAAAGAGGAAACCTACATCTATAGCTCTAGGAAGTATGAGAAGTCAAATTCTGGCTACATAAATTTATTAATGCATTTACAACCTTTAAAACTGCAAGAAAGCTTCTGGAGTACTCTCCCGCTCACTCTTGGGATAACTGATTTCACTGCCTCCTGCCAAACAATTAATTCCATGGCCTACAAGACATACTGGGTCAGAAGAGTATTCCCCTGACTTTTTGGAGATTGAAGGGGATACAACTGCTCTGTAGGCTGTTTTTATAACATCTGCCATCTAATCCTCTTCTCATACTACAGTCTTCAGAGATCTTGCTATGATCAAATAAAATCTGTCAGCCATTCAGAAAACTAAACTGAACTTTCATTATCTAAAAAGTTACCTCTATGCTCCATAACAGAAGACAAACCTATTTATGAACAACTGTATCTGCTACACAAAATAAAGAGAAGACTGAAAGACTTATTATGTGTATGAGTAACTTCAAAGAACCTGTTGTCCCCATCGTGGATAGATAACTAGGAATTGCTAGTGCCTTGTCAGATGTTCAGGCACCCAATCCTACCCTGTTTCTTAGGATACTCAGTCAGAACTCCTACGAACTTTTAGAAATAAAATACTTTAAGATCACCTAACGGCATCTCAGAAGGGGTCCTGTAAGCTAGAAATAATCTGAACGGCATGAGGCCAACAGGAAGATGTGTCTTCCTTCCCTGTTTAGTGTATAAATCCAATAAGCTTATTGATAAATAAATATTCCCAGATTGTGTGCTGAGCTAAAAGTCTTCTGAAACTTAGGTCTCCCATAGTTATTTGATGCCTTAATTTAAATTAATGAGAATTGATATGCTTTTGTGACATGTCAATAAATAGTCCCACTAAACTTTACTAGTAAAGTTTAGGAAGCCAATAGTTAGTCCTGGGAACAGTTCAGCTAAGCAAATCCAGAAAATGAAGTCTTACCTCTTTCTTTCCTTTGGGATTTTGCCACAAAACAGAGGAAAAAATTACAACTTCATGAATATGTTTGAATAGGTCTGTACTGAATACACCGATTCAGGAAAATGTCAACATATCCATTTAAAATTTGATTGAAATAATTATAACCAGTTCTCAAACCTAAGTAATCATATTTATGTCTGATAGTCTTCCCTCTTGTTCTTGGGAAAAGGAGAAAGCTGGGCTCAGAATGGAAACTTCATATTATCCTTAATTACAGAGAAGTTAATACTGCTGCATACCTAACCACTGGGGGCAAACTATCTAAGTAATTCAGCATGGACTGCCTGCAAGGTAGTCTCTGAAAGAGACACATGGCAACACTGTAAATGCTGTGTATATGGGAAGTGATGGACACCACACTCTTCTCTTCAATGCACAATTATCTTTTAATCTCTAAGACTCATTTTCTTGAGCCAAATACTGTCAGCAGCCAATCAGCTGCTATCAACGCAGCAGCATGCAAGCACAACACAATATAATTATACTAGGTCTGGGATAGAATCAGAAAAACCACCTATTATTTTAAATAGGAATTTTACTTCCAGGAATCCAGCTTTTCTTCCCCAAAAAGAGATCTCTTAACTGTTTCATTCACACCTCCTCCTATCCTATAAGATTTTTCTAAGTTCTTTCTTCTATTGCAAAATGCAGACCAATCAATAGCAACACTTAGAGTGTATAACATGGTGTCATTAGTTTTGAGGTTCCACCTCAAAACATCTCCTAATCAGTAGATAAATGTGTTTCAGGTAATTCTTCACAACAATGGTAGCTGTCTTTCTCGGGCAATTGGTTTTTAATCCATGCATTTGCACGTAATGGTATTCTTCAATATATGTGCCCAAATACCATACGGTAAGATGGATTACAGTATTTAAAACTGCAATAAACAAGAACATGAGAATAGATGCATCATAAGAAATTTTGCTTTCATTTATAAAACAAAGACCAAAAAGTTCCTTTCTGCAGGAACAGTTTGTCCCCCTCAAAGTTGTGCTTTCATTCACCGGCTTTTAAATACGGATTAGCAGCAAAGATCTACGCACTTATGCCACTATCTTGAGCACTTGATGTTGTAGTTAGAACTTAAGCAGTCAGATTTCCACCTGCAACTCAACAAAGCTAGAAAAATTTAAATTGTAATAATACCGCAAAACAAAGAACACACCTGAAAATGTGGCCCGTTTTCCACTATGATACCAGGCGAAAAAAATGTTTAAAAAGGAAAACCAGCAGAGGAAAAAAAGCTCTTTGAAAGTAATAAGTACTCTGAAGCACTGAGACTGCATCTCTGACACTTTTCGTTGTACTTACCTAATATCTGTGCATGTTATACATGTGATACAGCGACTGTTTGTTGTAACGAGATTCAAAGCCACAGATGTTTCACTGTCAGTGGTTGGGTGTGCTCCACATTTAAAGTAAAACTCCTGAAATATTGAAGGAGAGATAAAGAGAAGATTATATACCTGCCGCTCATGTCCTCCCTTTATCTTAGGCTAACTGACATTTGAGACAACAGACAAATCACCACTGCCAACAGAAAACGAGGATAATCATTAGGAAAGGTTTATAAGGAATCCCTTGCAAAAATACCGGTCTAGGTGTGTATTTTCTTCAGTGATTTCCCTAGCGAAGAACATACCTACTTGTGTACTAATTTGATATCAGTGCCAATACATTCTGTGAGTTTCTGGATTTATAGAAAAAAAATTACTTCTTCTTGACTTCATCTAAGTATAGTCATCAAAGGCAGAATACTAAGCATTGTCACTATGTATTAATATTTTCACATTTTTTTTGTTACAGATGTTACCATTTTCTGAACTCTAGAATACAGAATTTTAGCTCTAAATTAGTAAAGTCTGGCCTTGCTTTTGTGATGTTGGAAATCTATACGATACAATTTTACCATCATATTAAAGGGAAGCTCTACCTCTCTTGGGACACGTATTGCATTTGCAATTATATATTATATTGTGTTTGAATTCAGTTGCTTTAGTCCATACCACTCTATATAGCTTCTTAGACTGCTTTCATTAGCGTAACACTTTTTACACAACTGTGTGCTTTGTTCTCTTTTCCATTGCACCCCAGGGAAAGCCATACCAATCATGCTGTGCTTTCATAAGGTTTTGTTATAAAAGATTGTTTTTAATGTCCAAATAGCTCTTTGCATATGTAAATAACAGCAGTCTGAAGACATATGCTTTGCAATAGGAGCCACAGATGACAGTTTGCAGTTTCTTTGTTCCTATGAAACCTTTTTCCCAGTATCAAATTGTGGAGGTTCATAATGAAAACATTAAAACTGGTATAAATGAAGTGTGAATTGGAAGGTAAGGGTATAAAAGCATCGGAAGAAATGACAAGAAGGCATAAAAGAATGACAGCTGTTGACGGCATCAAGATGTTAGGATCACAGATGATTCTTCAAGACACCCAGACTGGCGGAAAAAAAAAAAAATCCTAAAAAAAAGAAAAAAGGAAAAAAAAGAATAAACTGCAGCAAGAGAAAAAGACACAGAGACGGTGAATAAATCAGCAGCTTTTCGCAATGACTCACAGATGTGGGACAGGATGAAGGAAGAAAGAATTACAGTCACTGTCAACTTCTTTAGGGTGCAAAAGTCACATCGAAACCGCAGCACTAAGAACAACTCAAAAGCCATGAAAAAGACTTGCTAGGTGGTGTTTCCTAGTGTCACCCCAAGTTCCTAGCTAGACTGTCTGGACACATATTTTAGTACTTGTTAGTATATGAATATAAGAGAATGAGTGTGGCTGAATGAAATCAGTTTTGTTTAATACAAAATCACCTTCCCCTCTATACAGCCTTGCACTGAGATTTTCTACAATACTGTACTAAAATCAGTCCAGAAAAACCTCTTACTTTCTCACTACCTTGAGCCTTGCAGTAGGGAGTTGGTGGAATCTGGTAACCGGCATATGAGAAGTATTAATACAACCTTCCCCCCAGGTTAGTCAATCCTGCTTCTCGAAATGCACTGATACATGCAATAGAATCAACACAAATAAAATACTCAAACTCCGCTATAAGTTAAGGACTCATTGTCTGAACCATGTGTTAGTAGCAGTTTAAGAGAACTAAGGGGTAAGAGGATAGTTTAAAGGCAAGCCTATTTTTAAAAACAAAGTAATTGTTCACAAAACTTTTGAAGTAGTCACCTGTACATAATTATATAGAGCTAACTTAATAACTAAATCATATTTCTGTCCTGTTTCATAACATCAGGAAGTAGTCTCAAGCAAGAAAATATGCTTAAACTCATCCTTAGACAAGACTGTAGACCTTCCACATTTTTCTCTTTTTCAAGACCCACACTCACAGCTTTTAAATATCAGTTCAACTTGAAGCATTTCAGCAGTTGAGAATGAGTCAATGGAACTACACATTCATCTGGAGTACATGAAAACCTTACACAATCTGCAACTTTAATTTATTTTCAACCTTTAAAAATGTATCCATTAATCTTTGTATTATTTGCTAATGGGTTTTGGAGCTTGAGTTTTCTTTGCCCTTTGATTTTACTTTTGTTTGAATTAAATGGTAAGAAGGATTTATTTCAATGCAGGAAAAGTCTTGAAAATATCTCCTTGCTTCAGTACATCTGCATACAACTAAGAGAATATTGACAACTCACTATTCCAGAACAGATAAACTATGGGCAAGGAAACATACAAAAGAAAAATATTTTTTGATAAATTACTTACCCGCTATAATAAAACTTTCTTTGGGTCACAAGCAAAAAGAAAAAGAGTAATAAAGGAATTAAGCTCTAAAACACTTGAAATAGCTTTAGACTTAATTTTTTTTCCCCTAAAGAGCATCTGTTTGATGATTCTAATTGCTTTTGATAATAGCTCACAATGGCTATAAGTTTCTTGTCATGAAAGTTGTTTAATGACGATGGAAGGGAAATAAAGAAATACCATTTTTATTCCATACTCTAAGATGTATAGAATACTGCCTACAAGTCAGAGAGGGGAAAAAAAAAAGAAAAAAACAAAGAAAAAAACCAGTCAAGTCTTGTGCTACATTCCCAAAATACTTTCTCTGTAGCGTTAGGAAAATTACTTCTCTATACTTCTGTTTATCAGCCCAAAAACTGCTTTAATAAAATTCCTCTACTAACTATATTTACAATGTGCTTTGGTGTTACTGAATGGAGAACATTAAGGAATGTGAAAATACTATTTGAAATAACAAAAGAAAATATTGCCACTCTTGAAAACTATTCATTGAAAGACTCCATGCTTGAGTAAACTGCAATTAAAGAAACAGCAAATCTTAATATTAAATGCAAACAGAACAGAGGCCTCGTTAAAAGTATAGGAAAAAAAAATCCCTCAAGATTGTATATCAAGTATTTGTTCAGAAGAAATCTTCAAGAGTAAAGAATAAAAAAGTCATTTATAACAAATGTGTTGAGACTAGCAGTACAGTAAAACTAACCCATTTATAACATGTTCACCCGTGCAAAAACAAAAGGTATCAACCCACACAATGCACAATTCCATAAAATCAACACAACAGTCTATGTCTGTAGGCCTGAGACATCAGTGCTGTGATGGAAGTTCAGAAATACAGGGAGAGATTGGAATCTGAAAAACTCAGTATGCTGAGTGCCTAACAGTTCTGGCATAGTGTGGACTGCATTTCCACAATTTTTTTTTTTTATCATAGTAATACGCATTCCAATTGTTGGAAGGCTTTTAAAAGTCATGAACTCAATTAGGTTTCCAGTTGCAAATAAAAATTTATGTGGCCTGGTTTCACACATTGTGTAAATAAAGAATCCACAAGTATTTATTTGTTACATAGGATACATTTACAAGATTACATTTTAGACATAAAATTTGACACTTCAGTTTTGCTAAAGACGTCTTCGCTGATGATGGTACATTTTCCCAGTAAGGTCCCTTCTGCTGCTTACTGGTTCCACACAGCTCCCAGGGGCCAGATCTCTACTGGTTTTGGAATGGGCTAGCAGAAGGTATCTACCAGATTTCCCAGAAACTGAACAGACTTCTCGTGATGCAAGCACAACCCTTTTATGCTGGGGCATATATATATATATATGAAGTTATGAAGAAAGATAACCCATCAGCACAAGTTGCTTCTGAACTGATTCCAGCAATGAAATTACTGAGAGTGAAATATAAGTGGGAAGAGTTTAGCCACTTCTCACTCTCCAGCCTTGCATGTCATCAGGCATGTAAATGTAGCTATTCTTTTATTTAGGCTTTCACCCAGTGTATGATAGCCTAAGGAGGGAAATTTGCTGGATTGTTTAATCTAAATCAGTGTATGTTCCAAGGTTAATCTCCAAACAAGTTTAGAGACCTTGGAGCCAGGCTATTTAGGACTAACACTAATTTTGCCACAGACTGTCACACTCATACGAGCAGTTCTTAATTCTTAAGGTTAACATCAAAATGTCTCTCTATACTTAACTTATGTTATGCTATATGAGACAATACTTTCAGAATTTTAACCTTATAATAGAAAAACCTTACAGAATAATATAAAAGGGATGGGCAAAAATTCATGCAGTCTACATCACTATCTGACCACTTCTAAAATATTTTAAAATAGAAGAAATCACATTATTCCTCCTTTCTGCACCTGTGTTCTCACTTGGTACAAAAATTTCTGATGAATGCTTTTTTTTTGTTAGATATTTCTGTTCAGCAATGAGTAAGGAAGTCAAGAAATTACCGCAAAAGCCGAGACCAAATTTAGTGCTTTTCTTAATTCTGAACGCGAGTAGTTTTATGGTCACCTTCTACTGCAGTGAATACCGTTAGATCATTTTCTTGTCTAAAGGCATAGGTCCCATTAAATTGTAAACATTCTATTTAACACTACAAATGTCTTCCTTTTGGCAGTGTATCTGATAGATTGTTATTCAGAGAAAGGAGCAGGCATTGCTCTTACATACTTTGTCATATTCTTCACTCCTGTTATTGCTTTTGTGTCACACAACATCATAAAAAGTACAAGGGGGAAGAAAAGGTTCAGAGATACATGGTCAGTGTTAGCTACATTTTATGAAACTCAAGAAGAAAACGCTCAAATTTATAAAAAAAAATTCTTTGATATTTTACCAAAAAAAAAAGCATCTCTCCCTAAATTCTGTCTTTTCAAACAAAGCAGGGGTTTGCATACCCCTAACTGCTGATAAGTGAACTATCTTCTATATGGTCAAGTAACCAAAGTAAGTAAAAGATCAAAGTCATACACAAACCATCAGTGGGAAGCCAGGGTCTGAAACAGAGTAAGGTGAGACAGGCCCACAAGAAACTTTACCCTTTTGATACGTGTTCCCCAGTCCAGTTTACTGGACTGTCAGAAAAAACACTGTTCTTTGCTAACAAGTACCAAGATAGCCTGCACCTCAGCTGATATACAACATATATACATGAAAATACAGATTCCTACCCCTGTTTCTCATTCACTGTTGTGTAAATTGGTTAAAAATCTTAAGGAAGCTCAGCCTTTGCATTTCTTATTCCCTTTTCTTAATAAGCTACAGAACAAGGTGGGGACCCTATGGTATTTTTCCCCTGAATTACCCACACATGTGTTTATTTAGGACTGATAGGCAAAGCCATTTATTAATATGTGTTATAGCCACTGAAGTTGTAGTTTTCATTTTTCAAATTATCAGCACTCTTGAACCTCCTTTCCTCTGTATCACCATAATTATTCCCCTGAATGAGAGAAAACTTCAATGCCATTGTGGTATACTCCTGTGATAACGCTTCATTTCCTTTTCCAACTGAAAAATTAAATAGATATTCAGTGGATCTGAGGACAGATTGAAAGAAACTCACTTCAGAATAGCTGTGAAATCAAATACTTCTTCTGGGATGTTCTGGGAAAGACTGGGTTCAACTCTGAGCAGAGACACTTTAAGGTTCCCACATCCCAGAAGAATTGCAGGCTGTGGCTTTCCAGGGCATAGGAATATCTCTGTGGCAAAAAAAAAAAACCAACCTGTAAAAAGTCACAGTTCACATGTGGAACAGGCAGTGCTGTTAAAGTTAAATAAATAAAAAGTGTTAGAAAAGCTGTTTGAATTACACTGGCTAACTAATATGAGGAAGGCTGTACAGCCAAATAATAATTTTTAGAGATTACGGCAATCAAATCTTAAATGATTTTGTGACAGACTCATGAATGCATTGTGTACGTAAGACTGCTTCACCTTCTTCTGTGAGTCAACAGTATTTTCACTAGCTGCGGTTACTGAAAGATATCTTCCGCAAAATAGTGGCCTGCACTACCAACTTCCCAATTCCCCTATGCAGCTCAGCAGATGCTACCAAGGACCTCAGATCAGGTACTGAGCATTGTGAGCACCATCTAGTACCAATTATTTGGTGATTGCTACTCTGCAGGGTTTGTTTTTACTAAGCAATGACTGAGAGACCTAAACAGCTGTTAAGATCAAAGGAAGAAAATTATTAACCATAATTCCAATTTTTTGCAATATAATTGTGTTCAGAGTTAAAAAACCACATAAATAAAGCAAAAGCATTCCTATAGCTACCTAAATTTCAGACAAGCAAAGTCTTCTGTTTATGTTTGGAGTTCATCTGGAAATGTTACTGCAACTCTTATAGCTGAGAAACTAACCTTAGGCTCTGCTCCTGTCATCGTCACTACTTTCTTTTAAGATGTTCTCCATTCAACAATATTTCTTTCCTACTTGAGTTTCCAATCAAAATCAAATGTTTTCTTTGTGGATTTCCTGTGATTCATAAATTCGATGCTTGATCATGATATCAGTAACGTAAACACTCTCCCAAGGGGCAGCTGACTTCCCTGAGCTGGGAAACACAACTGCGTCTTGGGCATGGCTAGCTAGATCACCTCCTAGGCAAACGACCGATAAATACAGCTTTCATGGACTGCCTCAGTGGTTATGGACAAACAAACTGATAACTCATTTTGAAGGAAAGGATTTGTGCACAGTATTAGGCCAGCATTCAAGCTGCAGCATGTAATTCCTTAAGTACTGTTTCAGTGTCAAAGAACTATCTAAATCGATCACTACAAAAAAGTAGAATAATGCACGTGATTCATTGCTAATTCTCTATTAAGATTAAGCAGGACAATAATCAAGGTTATTAAGTGACAGTGGATTTGAAGGTCCTTAGCATAGATTTTAGGCATACTGCGATGCAAAGATTAAAGATGTTGGTCACTTTAACCATTCACATACCAATACTAATATAAATCTTTCAAAAGCATAATCACTACACTCAGACAACATTTCTTTACCATAAAAAAATTCTTAAAATAATTTTTCTATTTGAAAGAGAAGATCCTTTGAAAAACTCAGCACCTGATGTCTGACCTACATATTCAGAATAGAATCAGAATAATCAGCAAGAATGAAAATAAAGCAATGCCACCAATACCAACATATTTTATATACATTTCTACACAAATTTCCCCAGCCCTCACACTTTCAAATCCATGGAATCTCTGCTGTAGAGCATGCAGTAGAAGGACAGCATGGCAGTTCATGGATGCCGTCAGAAGTGTGAACTTTTAAAGAAATGCCTTTATGGGATGCAAGGAGAAAAACGGATATCCCAGGAGAGATCAAATATTATATAGTAAGCCTTGTTAATATACTGCTGATAATTAAGCTGACCTCAAAGATAAGTTGACATGTATTTTCATGTGAAGAATGACAACGAAGTGCTGATATATTAAATTTCAATGTCTGTAAGAAGTATATATTTATTTAATTTGGCAAGAGACAAAAGCAGCATAAAAATGTAGAAGGAATATGAGCATCTCTCTAATATCTGCTTTGTGACGAACCCCATTGCCCTTCTCAAAATGCCGCTGGCTAAGAAGAAAGATCTGTTATTCATGATAAAAGCTCTTTAGGATGAGTATCCTTTGCCAACTCTTCACTGAGGCTGTCAGATTATGCTTGGTCTTAGCGAATACATCAACTTTGACCTATGTGAAGGATGAGGGAGGGAGGGAGTTAACTTTTGAAATTATTATTACGTTTTTGAGACAAGCACCAGTTTGGGGCAGAAATGTTACTCTCCTGCATTTTTCCAAACTTTCTTTTCTGTTCAGCAGTAACAGTTGCAATCTAAATGTGTCCAAGTGACTAAAAGACACGTTATATTGCAGAGAAAGAAGTGTCAATACATCTTTACAATATCTCCTTTTTATTCTTGGTCAACATTAAATAAGTTAATGTAAGAAAAACACTAAAAATATACAGTTCTGCTTCTTTCTCTTAGAATCAAACATATTCACCATACCTTTTATTCAGTTGCGGATATGAAAAACAATTTGTTGCATATCAAATATTTGGACAGATAGCCTATGATATGGAAAGTATTTTGAGTGTAGCAGGATTACGGGATGGGAAACGTACATGCTATTCATAATTCTTTACAAGACCTAGTGTTTTAGCCCTGACCGAGTCACTTAAAGACAAGTTTTAGGCATATAAAAACATATTGAAAAACCCATCGTAAATGAGTTTTTTTAATGAGACATTTTCAAGGGCTACGAAATAGCAACAGCCTCTATTATCATACCCAGATCCCACTTTATTTTTTTTTTTAAAAGAGTTTTTACTGAAAGGGACAAAAAACCCACAGCCTCTATTATCATACCCAGATCCCACTTTTATCCATATTCTTAAAAAAAAAAAAAACAACACAAACCAACAACAAAAACAAACAATCAATCTTTTGTTTATGTATTTATTCTCCTTGCCAAGGGACGTTTCTATCTTTCATTTTTCCAGAATTCACTAGAACAACAGAGGTATTGTTCAAAAATTAATAACAGGACAGCTATAGCTACCATGCAGTTTTAATCAGCAGTCTAATGTGATATAACCAAAATTATTAAAGATTGAAAAGATCTTACTATCCATTTCTGAGGGAGCCATCACTTATTATATGTGATTTTCAGTGATTTATACCAACAAGGTTGTTTTCGTACAATGGTGCATACAGCTTGCATGTCTATTGTCTGCAATACAAAAACCTCAGGTATTACTTTTCAGTTAATAATTTGTATTAAAATCTAAAAAAAGGAGATGGATATAATTAAGATTGAAATAACTGGCATGATGGGTTATTAACTATACAACGTTATAATGACATCTGGCCTCTGGAGATAATGTGCAACTATAGTTTCGTAGGACTTTTGTGTATAAGAAAAGCAACAAGAAATGCAGTACCTATCATGTATTATTCTTTCCTTGTCTACTAGAAAAGACACAGTGGAAGCAAAGAGCACAAATGCCTTGGGAATCCCTTAGCTGCTGCTGCCCAGACAATGGTATTTCAACCACCCAGGAAAGTACTCTGTGTGAAAGTGACTTTTCTCATTTTTAACAGCAGCATTTCTCATTTTCTTTGCTTGTCTAAAGGCAGCCACACACCATACTTGCTTCATTTCTCTGCAAGTGGTAGCTCAGGCTCAGACAATCCTGCCACTAATTCTGCTGTCATTCCTTTGAGCAGTAATATTTCCATGACACAAAGACAGAATGAACAGGACTCTTCAGCATGATCCAGCTCTTCTATCACCCATTTTTTCATAGTGTAGACAAAGAAATGAAGGCTGTAGGGCATCATGTCTCCTTATAAAACAGATCTTTGCCTGGAAGGTTACCTTGTAGTGGAATCAAAGGCCCTATAGACATTTGACCAATCACCAGAAACGCATAATTAACAACATCACAGGTACTGTAATATCCGTGGTACGTAAAGATAGAGTAAGATAGTTGTAAGTAAACAATGTTTCAATGAGAATGGCTACGCTTTCACATAAAATCATGTGAAAGGTTTACACCTTCCTTGCCCTGGAGGAGTGCAAACTCTCCCCTTCCCCCCTCTGCTCCGAACTTTCTTCATCCATGTTACATTTAGAAATACAGTCTCTGATCAACACTAACTTCTGGGCTGAACCAAGACTGCAGTTGGCAGGAAGATTAAATTACCTAGCCCAGCCCCCGGAGCCCAGCCCAAATAGTTCTGTTGAATTTGTTCACCGGGTTTCAGCATGTATGAAACAGTTTATTTTGGAAAAGTTCCTCTGAATTACTTGAGCCACAGAGGAAGTCTCTGTTTCAGAGTAGCTACTTAGAATGTATTATAATCATCATATCCTGAACATTAGTGCTGATTTCTAGGACTTAAACTTTCCCATCAGCCTCTTTTAAAGCAGAATCCAACTGTTTAAATTTGTTATCAAGTGTTTCCTGTAGAGAATCAATCCTTTACTTTGAGCTTAATTTCCTCTGGCAATCAGATTTGAATTTTTATGTGAACGTAAGCCACAAAAAGGTCTCAAGGAGGGAAGAAACTCAAATACTATATGATATCAGATCCTCAGGCTGTGCTGCTTATGGCACAAAAAGTTATTTGCAATTACAGGTTTGAGTGATTTGTTTCTCTTCCAACCATGCTAACAAGCACTTAGGGTAAAGATAGTGATCAAGAATTCAAATTACTATAGAATAAATCTAAAATGTGTAAGAAACAGGACTCCCATACTTGAGCTGTAAATATTGCACAGGTGACATTATGTTGTAAGGTCTCTCAAAGAATCTTATCTTGAGCATTGGAGAAAAGCCTACAGAGTTAACAAATCACAAATATCTAAGTAAACGACATCATTTCTTTAACTAGCTGTTACCTTTCATGAGTGTTCTATACGACACGACCAATTCCATGGTCTAGTCTGTAAATATTGCTGTGTTTCTGCACTATATGCAGTAGATTCCCATCCATCTGATCTTATTGCAACTGAAACATTTAAATTTTGTCCACCCCTTGATATCAAAGGAACAGGTCAGGTTCAAAGCTTAGAAAAAAAGGTATTTTTAACTCAACAGCCATCTTGAAAAATGATTGTTATTTTTGGTTTTAGGTTTTCAGCCTTCAGCTAATATCACCAATGTCCTAGAGCCTCACATCCATCCATTAACCGTATAGATGATCTACAAGTCTGTAACATAGCTGAAAGGCAGTACTAAGACACCTTTCATTTAGCACTCAGGCTGCCTCAGGGGGAGCATCAGTATTTATGTGAGGACACTGGGCAGACAGAATTAGGCTGTAATAGTACAGGAGTGGCTCTTTGCCTCATCTCTGTGTCTCAGCTTTGAAAAATTGGACGGTTTGTTCTGTCATCTTTCCAATGCCTGCCATAGATCAGGGTATGAATGAGAACAAACCAGCCAAGACATTGCCCAGTTACGTTGGGTACAGTGAGAGAAGGAAAGGGAGGAAATGGCAGAAATGTTATTCTCTCCCTCTGTATGAGATATGCTTGCCTTTTGCTCTGAAGACTCAGAAATGTACTAATGAATGTTTGGCACCTCCTGAATATTCATTGAACAGGCAATGGGTTTTTGAAGTCTATTTGCCACTCAGCAGCTTGTTGCTTTTCTTTTGAAGTGTGTTCTTTGCCGTGACTATGCATTCTGTTAAGGACAGCATAGCTATAGGTGTGCTGTCTTAATTGAGTTCTGAATTATTGGGGTTTATGCTCCTAATACTCTCCTTTCTACAAAGGTGCTAAAGAGTAGGTCTTGCGTCCCACTTACACACACAGAGGTAACATCTAACCCGCATAGAGCAAGACACATTAAACCCAAAGGTTTGGGGAAATTCTGCAAAATTCTTCCAATAATTATTTTTCAGGTTTGTCGGGTTGCCAGAGTTGATGGAGTTGGGAGTAAATTTACATGTGTGTGTTTAGGTTTTTTCCCCTAAATCTCTGGTTTAAACCTTTTACTTCTACATGGACTGAGCAGTCAGATGGAATGTTTGTGCTGCATCACACAAACTGAAGCTTTCTTAAAACAATAAGCAACCAAAAAGAATACTGTGCATGATGCTCAGAACATATGATAAATAGAAAAGGAGGAGTGATGTTAAATAGTCACATGAATAGACAGAAGCAAATAGTTGATTCACATTGCCATCATCCAAGGAGGGAAGAGGACTATGTATATGTTTAGTTCGTTTTATTGGTTTCAGCTAAGTATAATCTGTACATAACTCCTTACACAAGGAACATTACAATTGTTTCTTCTACTTCTGTGAAATGAGGTAAAGATGTTTCATTAGTGAGGTAAGCATTTTAGATAATGTTTTAAAAAGCAAAATTTGAACTATGATGTCCAGTAGAAACACTTCACAATCCTGTTATAATTTTCAATATATAAACACATAATTTGTTACTTCAAACTTATGAAATACAAATAAGTCTCTAGTGTTTTACATGACTCATACATTAAAAAACAGCATTGTTATGGAATCGAATACACCACTACCTAATAAAATGGCGTTATAGGCTAAAGTCTTGCAAAAAACTTTCCCCGGAGGTTCTTACAGGTTACTAGATGTTCTTGAAAGTTACACAGGGCTGCAATAAATGAAGTGGGTAGAGGGGACAAACAAACAAAAGCTACAAAAAAAACCACCGAAAAACTCTTCTCTTTGGCTAATCTTGTACCGCAAAACTCACTAAAATCTTAGCAGTAAACTGAATTTGTTCTCTGGCATTTAGTTTAATGTTCTCTGTTGTTTAGGGTCTTTTAAAATGTATTTTCAATATATAATATATACAGATGAGCTAGATGCAATATATATGCAAGATGAACTAGAAAACATAAGTCACAGTGGGAAATCCATTATCTCCTCTATAATCTTGTTAGGAAAAAAGAAATCTCTGTTTGCATTGCACTCTTACCTATAGTTTCTAGCATAAGAAATCTGAAAAATGCAACAAAAGCTAAACAAGCATTTAACACAACAAACCTATTTCATGTGCATACTGGTACAGAAGCTGCCAACATTTTTCAGTAGATGACAGCATAGTATCTGATTTGAAAAGGTATTTTCTATTATTAAAAACTGAAAGATGTGGACATTTTTCCTTTGAGACAATTTAATACATAGACATATTATCTAGCGTAGATGGCTATTTGCATAGCTTTAATATAATGCTGATGGTGCCTTGATAGACTGTTTTCACTAAAGTGATTTAATTTGGTTTTCCAAGCAAACCTTTATCTACGTACACTGCCTTCATCGTAAAAACAAGCAGCAAAAAAAATGAATTGGTTTTTCCTAACTTAAAAAATTTTATCCAGGGCGAATAAGGCTACATCCACACTAGCAAACAGCTTATTTTTAAAGAATATTCAAGAGCATTTCTGGGTGATTAAACACAGTCATCCATACAGTTGCAGTGTTAGCAAGGTCCCTGGTGCCAGCTAGCATCTCTCACAAGCAGAGTTCAGGAGTGGGCACACCCAGGCGCAGTTCTTGGTACGTGGCTTGCATCCCTGTTTTGGGGACTGAGAAAACTCACTAGCTGCAGATAAGCTATGCTGTACCGTTTGGCCATTAGGTATGAGGAATTTTACCGGCAACATTTGACCTTGTGGTCCTCCTATGAACAGTAAGTGGGACATGGTTTGTACCTCTCTCTACTTCTGGAAACACATTTTCTTCCTAACCAGTACTATTTCCTGGTCTGATTTCCTCTGGTATTCTGACCAGACAGGCAACTGCGGGCAAGACTCTTCCACCCTTCTCCATTGCAAAACACATTCTGCTCCCTGAATTTACTAAGTAGGTTTCTACCTGTAGAAATAGCTGTAAATTCATACTTAGTTTAGCCAAAAGAATTTGCATAAATAGAAATTCATGCCCTCACTCAGATCAAAAAGTAATTTTGTTTAAAAGTGTGACTAAAAAGGGATTTACACGATAGCAGAATCTTTAAATGAGAGCATGAAGAGTGCATGAGCAGTATAAAGTGTTTTCCACAAACAACACACAATGCTACATTCTCCATTTGACATTTCAGAAATTATTTTTATTACAATACCTATCTTACAAAGCAACTAAAATTGCTTTAACTTGCAAATTACCTCGAAAATGTATTTCTGAAAAAATACTTTTAAATGTATTTATTATTAAACTATTTTACTTCAACTTTATGTAAGGAAAACCAGCAATTTAAAAGATACAAAAGCATGACCAAAATCATTGCCTTGTAATGGGCTACCAGAAAAAGAACAGAAAAACAGAAAGACAGATGTTACCATGAACATTAAATAAAACCAATTGTCCAGGTGCATTCTTATTCACAAAATTTCAAACACACCATGCTGACTAACTCACTAACTTGCACTGTCCAGAGCACCAGCAGCACTCTAGCAAAATAACCGCTGGAAATTAAAGCTGCCCCTGGTTGGCTCGAGTTCCCTATGTAAGATGTACAGCTTGCAGAGGTAACTGAGCCAACGAGATGAATTTGGCCTCACGAATGTTGTGTTCACACAAACATAACATGTCTATTATAGCATTTGTTATGACAAATCTTTTTTCAGACTCCAAAATTCTCCCATAGATGGCATAAGCAATTAAACAGCTAGTGTTTGCCAAACCCTGCCATGCACTTACCACTGCGTTTGCAGTTTCCTGACTGCTATTCTTTCTGCACAGGCATTATCTCATTTAATAGCAGCAATGTTCACTAGGAAAGCTCACGACAGCTTGAAAACAAACTTTCCATCACATGGTCTATATGTTCAAGAATATGTAATGCATACATAGGAAGACCTTGGATAAGTACATTGCATAAAATAATCCCTTCGGGGTAATTAGAAGTTAAAAGGAGAAATACATTTGCCTGTAAAACACACACGCTTCATTTAAAGGTGCAGGTCTGTAACATTATAAAAACGCACCCTTCCAATTTCAGACAGAAATTACAGCTGGATATCAGATGTGGTTTTTTTCTTTGCTTTTCCCCCTTCACATGTTTACAGTTTGAACTTATCATTTAATTACTATCATGCTGTGACCTACTCTTGAGGAAACAAAAACCATCACTTCTAAAACACTACTTACCATAGGAAAGGAGTCCAGCCTTTAATATGACAAGTAACCTTTCCAGTCACTTCTTCCAGATCCACAACAGGACCTTGCTGAGCAACACCTTGGAAAACACACACATTATACAGAAAGTAGAAAACCTGAGTTCAGCTCTTTCCTGAACACACAAAGCTCCTAACTCAGCTCCTAGGAGTGTGGGTATGCAACTACATTCCTACAGACACAAATACTTAGTTCACGTGCTCCATATTTTATCCAGCCTGTCATGCAAAATGCTTAACTAGTGCGGAGGGCAGGGACTAGAACCCAGGACAGTATGGCCTAGTATAGCTTAGGGACAATACTTAACCACACACAAGATTATGAAGGTCTCCTACATACTGCAGAAGGGCACCACCACCACCATTGGGCTTGTGACTGACAGTAGTTGTGGTTTCTGTGGAGCAGTAACATCGCAGGTAAAGCACCCTTTCCTCCACAGACTAGATGAAATAGCAGCAACTATTTTACTTATATGAAAAGACAGTCCTCGATGGAAATTAATTCCAAAGAAGCGCATACTCCCTCTAGCCTACACTGGTTCAGATCCCCACACTGACTGTTACAATAAGTAGGGCCAGGAACAAGATGTGGGCTGGGCCTCTACCTTGCTGAAGGTTGGCAGACCAGTAACACTGCAAGTTTTCCAGTGTACAATTCGCTTGTTCTTGAGGAACATAAGCGGGGAGAACAGAAATTCATGGATGGTAAGACGTCCCAGATATAACACACTAATATTTTCATGAAATTGAAAGACAGTTCCAACTGTGACACTCTTGCATATTTATTTCTATATATTTTCAAAGAATAGTTATGGTTTTTACAGTTACTTAGAAAACTAAATATTTTAAGTTCAAGTTTAAATAAAATGCACAAATTCTTAGGTCAGATTTCTCTGAGCTAGAAAATCAGTTGAAGGAGATTCTCGCAGAATTCCAGCTATACAAATGCTCCAGCAAAAACTGTGAATTACAAGAATCAAGTTATCACAGCAAATCCTTATTGACAGGTTAGTGATCCTGCAAACAATGCGCTATTGCCTACCAGTGTTTAAGATAAAGCTCCCAGAAATCAATCTCTTTGTGGGTGCCACCTCTAACACATAAAAGTCATAGCACCTTTAACAGATATCTCCTCAGTGATTTTTGTTATTTTTTCCCCTTTACAACCTCAAACTCATGTGGGGCTGATATTTTTGTTTGAAAAGAATGAGATGTGCACAATTACAGCTTCTCCTAACGGCACTGTAACAGTGGCATTCAGTGAGAAGTTATTTCTTAGTAGTTACCACACAGGCACCAGAAGCACATAGCTTTTCTTCAATGTGCAAGACAACAAAACCCACTGATGCAACTTGAATACTCCTGTGTCAGTTCTGACGTTGCAATGGTGGGGTAGCAGGAGTGTGAGACAGCTTTATGCATCAAAAGGACAAAGCCTGCTTTTTGCTAGAATGCTCTTTCCTCATCTCCTGGCAGCAGTTTAAGCACATGTAGATTTTAAGAACAATTCGGAACCACAGCTACTTTGCCCACACGCACTGAAGCACCACAGCGGAAAAACTCAAACATTTGATTTCAGAATGCTCCAAACATTTACTGAAGTCCCAAAGAGCTGCTATGATATAATGTACAACCAATCAGCAAACGTATTACTCGGTGACATGAGATTTCACAAATATTTGAAAGAGAACTGTTGCAATGCATAATGACAAAAACAGTCTATGGATAACATGCTTTTAACAGGTTGGGTTTTTTTAACCGTATGTTTCTAGCCATCCATTGTGCCGAAGCAAGGGAAATACTTGACTTCCAAGCATCCTCCCAGCAAACAGCCTGAAATACTGAGTATTCCTAATGACACTGTAAGAGCTACGCTAAGCCATTTTTACGTATTTATACAGTTAATTAATATACATTCAAATAAATGTCCCATTGGGGCAGGTGCTTAAAACATAGAGTAGTGTTAATGTCAGCAGACTATTTGTATATTTAAAGCTGGGTATATAGAATCATAGAAGAGTTTGGGTTGGGTAAAGGTCACTAGTCCAACCCCCCTGCCGTGGGCAGGGACATCTTCAACTAGATCAGCTTGCTGAGCCCCGACCAACCTGACCTTGAAGGTTTCCAGGCATGGGGCATCCACCACCTCTCTGGGGAACATCTTCCAGTGTTTCACCACCCTCAGC
>NW_008794009.1:1089621-1114728 GCF_000699145.1 Aptenodytes forsteri
CGGGGGTCTCCTTTTGTGGGCGGGGGGGGGTGGCAGCCGTTACTGCTGGCCCTGCCCACGCCTCCTCAGCCGCCCTGGTGAGAGCTGCTGGCTCCCGGCGGGTCTCTGTGCTCCCCTGTGGGTTCCCTGGCTCAGGACACCCCCCTGTACACCGCCATCCGCCACAGGACGTGCCTGCACCGGAGCTGATCACCTCTGCAAGTCCTTTAAGTATGTACTTCAAGTATCTTCCTGAGCTGGGCCATTAAAGCAGAAAACAGAATCAGAAAGACATCTGTTACTATAATTTAAACTTTCTAGACTCAAGACAACAGAAGTTTTGCTTATACCTGACTTTTCTGAGCTAGAAATACATGTCATATACTGAAGACAACCATGTTTGCCTGGCCCTGTATAGCTACAAGACTATGAGAATCCAGGCATTTCTGACAGCAGTTATTCAAGAACTACCCACCGCATTAGCACAAACCATGAGAGAGAGCGCCTGTGATTTGTAGCAGCATTTCCAACATGAACTACCTTGCAGGCTCTGGTGAGAGAAGCTCACAGGTGATGCCATGGATTACCTTCTCTCACCCCACCACATCCTATAAACAGTGCATGCTTATTTTCAATTTAGTTCTGATTTGTAAAAGTGAGCTTATATCATAAGCTGCATGCACAGAAGCAGAAGACACAAATTAAAGAGTTTACAAACTGATCCCAGATCAGTCACAGGCACGATCTCTTAGAAATAGCTAGACCAAAAATAGAGTAGACAATTGTTAATCAAAACCTAATACCTTCACATTTTAGAATCTCAGACCAGAACATTGAGCATGGAC
This sequence comes from Aptenodytes forsteri, assembly GCF_000699145.1. Lineage (NCBI taxonomy): Eukaryota > Metazoa > Chordata > Aves > Sphenisciformes > Spheniscidae > Aptenodytes > Aptenodytes forsteri. The sequence goes on from NW_008794009.1 coordinate 1,090,446, forward strand.
ACTATAGGTGGGAAACAGATTTTATGCCAAGGTACATTTTATAGCAGCTTCTAGATCTAACAGAATATATCACATAGTATGTCAGCCTGCAAAATGACACAGTTATTACACACTCAATAACAGTACTTGCCAAATGTGAATGAAGAAATTGTGCTCTTCCATATAAATGCTGCCTGACATTTGAGGAGAGACTCCTATATAACCATACTGTACCCTAACAAAATCACCTTCATCTGGTTTGATTGCTGATAGATGATTGCAAGAACATGTTGCATGCTTGAGTGGAAATCCAAGGTTTCAATCATCAGTAATGAATTTGCAACAGCTGCAGACAGTAGCATATTGTTTATGTCATGTGCAGTGAGCAACAAAAGATTCAGTGAAAGTGTTACTGGAACTCACTGAATTACAAAAAGCTATCCCTGAACGCATTAGACACGTTGCCACAGTGCATGCAAAAATATGTATAAAGCAAGCTGTATTTGAAAAAAATAAACGTGGGTCGGATTTGTGAAACAAGTGACAGAGTAAGCACAATGTTAGGGCTTGGAGCAGATTCTACTGTATCTTCTTGAATTTCTCTGGTTTTAATATAATAGCATTTCATTCATAGGTTTCAATTACTGCTTCCCAATTTGTTTAGGTCCTTGAATGCCTGTAAGTTTTTAAAACTCTAATAGATCAAATGCACAAAGGGTATAATCCCCTCCAAATAATATGCAGAAATGACTTGTGGAGCAACATACAACATAAATAGAGTAATTGTAACACTGCTTTCACTACTAGGCTCGGGACTATATTATGGCTGTAACACATGCCAGTGGGAGTCGCACACCTCCTTTCCACTTTCCTCCCTGGCATAAGAATACGATATACTGAATTTGGAATCCGCTTCCCTTTAGTATTCACGCTAGCAGTAACTAAGACTCAAGAAATACATACACATGTACACACACACAGAGTGTAAACTTAAAAAATGGAGCCTTTATATAGATTGTGACAAATACATTGGTCATATTTATCCTTTATATCTCAGTCTTATAGTATCTGGCTTCTCTAAGAAATCTGTTCTGGTAACATCTGGTTATTTTAGGAATGGCCACACTAGACCATACAGCAGTCCATCTAGCCCAATATCTTGTCTCTAATAGGAAGTTAACAGTAGATACCTAGAATGTGTGTTAAAAAAAACACACTACACAGAACAAACCTAAAGAGGTATTTGCCTAGGGTACGTTCCCAAGCTCCAGCAATTTGTGACTCAGACTTCCTAAAACAGAAAGGGTATCTTCACATTTAATTGTTCCCAATGGATTTTTCTTTCATTAGTTTGTCACTTTTTGAACCCATTGTAACTTCCGTAGTATATCACGGTAAAGAGTTCTGCAGTTTAATTATGTACCATGCAAAGAGGAATCTCCCTGTAGTTGTTTTGAACATCACAGTAACTGGAAAAGAATATTGTATCAGGCCAACAGGGATGTTATAATCATACAATATTAAGTCTTTATGGCACCCAACACAGCATGGGTACAAAAAGTGAGTTTCTTGCTGCAGTACATCATCATGTTTTTCAGACATTTCTAAAAGTAAAATCTCAAAAATATTACAGGTGCATTTACATTCAGTTTTGGTTTGTGAATGCTATCTACCTTTCAGCATAGTCAATGGGATTACAGGGCTGTGAATCATCTAGGGTTTGGTCAGATGAACACAAGCTGTGCTCTGCTCACTTTCCATAACATTGGACCCTTAATACTGACAGTCTCAAGGAGGATATAAAAATGATCATTTATAAAACATTAACTGCTTTTTCAGTGAATCCAGGGGCATCGCAAACTTTGAAGAAAAGCTGTTGACTTGTTTATCCAAGGTATCAGTCTTGCCAAAACTCTCACTCATTCCTGTTACAAGACAAATCTTCAACTCACCTGAAACTGACTCTCATCAAATGATGAAGCATCTACACTATCTGAAGAATTTTTCAAGAACTCTATCATTGAAGGAGATGTGAAGTTGTGTTCAAAACAACTGCTTATTTTTAAAAGGCAATTCTGAAGGACCAGCAAAACCTAGTAGCTGAGCACAATCATGCACAGTAATTGTTCATGTAAGACAGACTAAAACACTGAAAAAAATTTCCCTCATCAAATGATGAAGCATCTACACTATCTGAAGAATTTTTCAAGAACTCTATCATTGAAGGAGATGTGAAGTTGTGTTCAAAACAACTGCTTATTTTTAAAAGGCAATTCTGAAGGACCAGCAAAACCTAGTAGCTGAGCACAATCATGCACAGTAATTGTTCATGTAAGACAGACTAAAACACTGAAAAAAATTTCCCTGAAAGCGTGCTTAATGCTCATGTTTTCAGATACGGTTTTCTGGAACTGAACCAGCGATGCAAAAAAATAATGAACAACAAAGGATTTTTTCTTTCCTTTCAGTGGCAGTGTTAACAACTTACTAAGAACATCAAAGAGCAGAGGATTTGTTTGAAGAAAGCATTATAATCTTCAGCATATTGTTTGATCTTTTACAAAATTGTGACATTTCCCCACGTGTGAATAGACAGTGGTGGTAGCAATACACACAAGATGAGCTAAGCTTCCCGAGACCATTCAACACAGTACGAATGCATGAGTTCCTCTGGGTTTGCCAGAACATCTACATAATTCCAGCTCACAAAAACTATTAGCAACTCTTTACTCTGTTGGCAAGATGAGAAAACTGAAGAACAGATCCAAAGACCTGGCTTGATCTCAGTTTTAGGATTTTTATGGTGCCAAAAATAATGCATTGTTTAAAAAAAGCTTCTTAAAGAAACAGTCAAAAGAAAAAAATCATTTACTATATAACCAACTGTTCTAAATTATACTTGTTATGTTTGCTGGTGGTGGGTTTTGACACAGACACCATTTGTGGCCCATAAAAAGCGTCCAATATACTATAGAAATATTGTATTTCTATGCTGGGAAACAGTGAATAAGTATTCACTTTTTAATTTTTTTTTTAAATGAGGATAGGTCTTAATTTTAAAAGCTTTAACTTTTCCTTCCAAGACAAATAATTTAGCTTTTTTGTCCTTGTATAGCATTAATTCTATTTTATAATTCAGTTTTTACCTATCATTGATTTTTCTGCACTAAGAAGTGGAATAAAATAATTTCTTTATAAAGGAAAAATTGATCTACTCCAGAATGAGGTTAATTTGAGAATATCTGTAAAAAAAAAATCTAATTATAGTTTTCTGAAGAGGTAACTGAGAGGACATGTAGAGTTGAAATAATTTGTAACTACAATGCAAAGAACTCCAAAACACATTAAAGATCTTCAAATACTAAGAAAAGTCAATTGCCTTGTTTCTTTCTTCACTAATTAAGTGGTTGAAGTAAGCATTTTTAATCTGTAATTGCTATTAAGGACATTAATTTAAAGGCCTAGAAAAAATTACCATAATATAATGACAGCACCTTTGTAGGTTATTCCAAAGTCCTATAGGTGCTGTTTTCAGTGCTGTTCCCCCACTCTGTTCCTCCTTAGAAAGTGCACTGGTGGCAAAACAAAACCACCCGCATTCAGAGATGATTTAAAATAGAGCACTTTACAGGAACAGAACCACATCATGCCATAGTTTAGGGCAGCTTTATATGAGCTAATCTAGGTAGTTATAGGCACGTAAGCCTGACACTAGCCCTGGATTGAATAAATAGCTAATATGGTACTTGATTAATAAAAGAAGGATGTGTAATTAATGTCAATCAACAAGGATTTATGGTAACTATACCCTTTCAAACTAACCTGACATTTTTATGAGATTACAAATTTAGTGGAACAACGTAATAGCGATGTTGCAACTTACCCAGATTTGTGTGTGGCATTTGATATGGCACTGACATTTTGATTAAGAAACTAGAACACTGAGATCAATGTTAGATGGATTTAACTGATGTGTTCCAAGACCTAATTTCTCATAGCGAATCATCAAATGTCTCTTTTTCAGGGTGGTCTTGCAGTGATCATCTCCTAGCTCTATGCTATTCAAAACATTTGTTAATGATCTGGAAGAAAACATGAAGTAATTACTCTTAAATTTTTCAGATGGCACAAGATCTGGGGGAGTGGAAAATAACAAAAAGTAAAAGTCACTGACAAAGCCACATGAACAGCTCACTCAGCTCAGATCAAACACATAATATGCATTTTAAAACAGCCAAAAATTAAGTCACACCTTTAGAAGTAAGGGCCATGCATGCGGGAGGAAGGACTCTGGCCAGTGAGGCAGCAATTTGAAATGACTGAGGTTTTTGGTGGATGATCAGCTGAGTTGGAACACAACGGCATTATGGTTAAATTGTCTAATAAAACTGCTGGATATCAACATAAGTAAGCAGACTATATCATCCCTGTAGTTGGCACTGATGGCATCACTGCTATGTGCCTAGTTCTGATGCGTGAAATTTATGAAAAATGTTGAAAATTGGTAAGAATGCAACAGTAATAGAGCAAATGATTAAGGACTGGAAAATGAGGTTTTATTACTTACCTCTCAGAACATTCAAGGAAAGGATAAGGTATAGCTGAACTTTAGTCTATGGAAACCAACATGAAGAAAGAGAACTCTTGATAATAAAGGACAGTACACAGAAACTGAAGCTAGACAAGCTGAAGCTGGACAGAAAATTTGTACTAGAAATAGAGCACATTTAAACAGGCAAGGTAATTAATTAACCAACTGCATAAGGGGGGTTTTTTGTTTGTTTGTTTAATTCACCACTAGCTTTAAGTCAAGGACATATGTTTTCCTGAATTATGTGTTCTCATTCAAAAGTCTACTACTTCAGGAAAGGATCACAACTTGTGTTACACAGGAGGTTAGGCGAAATGATCAGAATGTTCCTTCTGCTTTTATATCTGTGGATCACTTATTTCCTACCCATGCATGCCAATTAAATAATTTGAAGTTTCTATGGTGCAAAGGATTCCCTTAGTGTCTTTGAAAGCTTCATATTTTGTATCTCAGGAGTTCTGGATTCCCATACAGTTCCATGGGACCACAGAGGATCCTGAAATGCTAGCACACATACCAGATTGCCCTAACAAGTTATGCTTTGGGACACAACTGTTCATCATGGAAATAAAGGGGAAAGAAAAAAAGAGACACAGAAATCGGAATATATGGAAAGAAGGTAAAACAAGCGCTAACATGTCTATGAAAGTTTTTGGAGGGTCAAAGCCGATGCATGCTAAAAACTGCTTGTATAGTTCACATAATTTAAAAATGGAGCAGTTCAAAGCAATTGTGTACAGGCTTGCATTTGTATCATTACAGTGTGATATGAGAATGATACATATGCTATTGTGATTGATTAGAAGGCTTGCAAACATCTTAAAGATGACATTTAACACCACCATGAGATTTATCTTAATATACTGCAAGGTGTTGATTGTTTCAGTCATGCATGTGGATTTTTATGTTTTTCTAGGGAAATTAGGGTCAAGTAACTTGATTTATGATATAAAATTAATGAATAAGAGGAAATTAGGGTCAAGTAACTGACTGGATTGATTTATGATATAAAATTAATGAATAAGTTGGTACTATGTCTGCTGTATAGTTATTCTAGTTGTTTTAAGAAATATATGTACATTAACTGTAGTTATAAACTTAAAATTTGGATTGACTTTGGCCATTGTTCAGCTTAACTAATTTAGCTTAAACTACTTTTAAAGATGCTCCTCACAAACAATTTAGAAGCTTCTTATGTTATGCGAGAGAAACCTGACTGGGGATGCCCAAATTCATTCTCAGCTTCACCATGGAAGCATAAATCAAGCCAAAGCATTAGATGTGTTTAATAGGACAACTTAACTTAGTGATTAAAACAGAGACATTTTAATTTTTAATTTAATGAATGGATAGGTTTCTGAAGGGAAGAGAGTTTAAATCAGAAAATTCTCTGAAATTGCTTATTTGTTAGCTCTGGCCCCTTCTTATATCACAAAATAGGAAAGATAGAGTAAAACTACAATGATGGTCTAGTTTGCTTGTTACTTAACTTGCATTTATGCTTTATTCCTTTTACTTGCACTAGATTTACTTGCCATATCACTTGGCATAAAAGAATATAACAGTTCCTAAATAGTAAAAGCAATGGCCTCAGAGTTTCTGGTAAATGAAAAATACTCTGAAACTTGTCTTGTATGAAATCTGAATAATTCTCTTCTCAATTCTGGATAAAGAAGCTGTCACAATCTCACTTCACAGATACCAGGTTGTGTTACAAGAATTTTAATTAGCACTCCTGTTCCAAAAAATTTTTTTTTTTTTTTTTTTTTAAAAGCATGCAGTATCTGGACTAATCTCTAACGCATAAGACAAACTAACATGGACAGTAATGAAATAAAAGAAATATAAAGTCAAGAGGTTTCTTGGTATTAAGAAACATCTCAGAATTTTTAAAATTACTCATAGCAATATTATGACATTGAAAATATTCTAATGGCTCCAAGAACAGACAGACATGGTTCCCTTCACAAATAACCGACCACATCACTGTAAACAAAGATCAATGAATAAATCATATAGCAATGTAACAGAGCCTTCCTATAATGAGATGACAGTTCTTTAGTTTACTATATTCATATTTTGATAACATCATTAAATTTACTACTTCACTCTTGATACTCTAACTGCTACAGAATTTATTTCTGTTCTCAGCTGAAACAGAGGTCAGAGCTGATCAAAGCAAAATGAGATGAAAAAATGAAGCATGTTTCATATGAACAGTGAAATTTGAGAAGAATAGCTTTGGATGCCTGAAAGAAAAAGCATTTAGTAAGCTGCATTTTAAAGCATCCAAGCTGAACACTATTCCCTTGATTTCCTAGTCCAGCCTATTCCAGATGAGCACAGACTCCCTGTGGAACAGACCAGCTATGAAAAGATTACATAATATTGCTGCCCTCAGTGCTAAACCTAATGACAGTAAACATGCAGGAGAAGGACAAATATTCATGTCATGTCTTCAAAAATCTCAATATAATAAAATTGCAAGATTCAAATCACACAGGAGGAGTGTGGAAAAATTACAAGAGAAGTTACATAACGAAAAAACATAACATGCTGCTTATTGCAAACTCTGTCTCAAACACACACTGGAACAGTGATGCTACTGTATACATGGTTTCCAACAGTCATATTCCACTATAACGACCATATACCAATCATTTAAAAAAAAAAAAAAAGGAGTTAAAATAGGTAAGTGACCAAACTGGAAAATAAGTCTTTGCTCTGAACACAGGAGATTGCTATAGAGCTTGACTAGAAGGGTATACTGATATTTAAGGAAAGCCAGTACTTAGAGATGCTTCTATATGTTCACAGAAGTCCTGTGGCTTTGCTGAAACCTAACGTTTTGGAGACTGGAGAAGATATAAAACTGCTATTCAGTTATCATGATGATGGACAGTTGATGCAGTCTTCATCAGGACTAAGAAGTTCAAGACAACAGTAGCGAGACATATCACACTGGGATAGAATTACATTTATATTTCCATTAAAATAATTTTCATGTTTCCTTATTCACAATGGCTTAAACCATATCTGACCTATAAACCTGTTTAACCCTTCCATTATTGTTTCTGAGATTTTAAAGTCTACAGCAACTCTTTCTGCACATCAAGCGAGAATCTCAAGAACACATACAGAACATTAATACTTTTTCCACAGCTTTCTAAAGTTCAAAGCAATTTGCCCTATATTTTGCTTTGGAGACACGGCAGTGTCTTTCAGAAACTGATGCATGTTCACTTGAGCGTGAGACTGATGTGGAGCCGATTCCTATGAAATCACCACTTCAGTGGTTTACAGTGGTATTACAGTCCTGTCTCTGCCTACCTGTGAAAAGAGCCGTATTATTTCTGTGGCTCTTGACTTTTGAATAGCATAAGCCTATGAAGAGAAAGAAAATGTAATAGCATTTTTATACACAGAAGTAGAAAAGTCCACCTCTCCACAATTAGAAATTCACTTCATTGGATGATAAACACAAAACGTTCTGTATGTATTTTAGGGAACTGCAGAAGTTTGAGCTTAATAAGAACACTTCAGTAATATTTGATTTGAATAAGGAAAGGTATTTACTGACCGAATAAACAGTTTAGTATCAAGTGTATTCAGATTGCTTGTAAGGACAAACCTGAATCCACCAAAATCTTAATCAGAAATACCTCCGTCCCAAGGAGAGAATAAAAAAAAAGGAATACATACCAGACCCTCAACAGGATAGCAGCTAAAATTTCATTTGAGGTACAGTATCTATAATTTTTATTCAACTACACGTGACAGCTGTATTTATTCAGCAGCAAGCATATGTTCCAATTATTACAGCATATGTTCATTACCATTACACTGAAAACAAAACCCAAACCCAAGATAGCTCCAATAGCACTCACTCACCTCACAAAGTATTTATTCAGCAGAAAGCATATGTTCCAATTATTACCATTACACTGAAAACAAAACCCAAACCCAAGATAGCTCCAATAGCACTCACTCACATTTGCAATTGGTTGAGAAATAGCTTGCTTCTGTCCATTTCCCGAAGTTACTGGAACTGATTATTTATAATGCTCTGAGGAAAGCAGCACTTTAATTTTAACTCTGTGGCACAGTACATTCCACTTAGCATAAATTCTACATCACAGATACCATATTTTGCAAAGCTTTTTTTTCTTTCTATCTTCTTAGAAAATTTACTGTGATCTCACTATCACAGTTTAGTCATTGATTTGGACAAAGTAATTATACAAAGCAGTTCTAAGATTATTTAAAAGTCTTACAAGTATTAAAGAAATACTGGAAAACTTTGAATCACTACTTCAGATACACCACTGGATCACCTTTGCAGTAAATAGGAGAACTAGGTTCGTAAAAAGAGTAAGTTCATTTCTGTCTTTTTAAGGAAGGAGAATAGGAACTTCTTCACAAGACTCCTTTCTTTAAACGTGGCAGTAATCTTTGCTCTTTGGTTATGCAGCTGTTTGGGAATGGTTTCTAGTCTAAGAATACACTGGCTGACAAAAATGGAGAGCTGTTTCCTCCTTTAATGAATCCTATTCTTTTAAAAATAAATAAAAGTAATAATAATTTTAAAAAGGCCAATAATGAGAAACCAGTACTTCCGTTCTTCACCATTTTGTGACACTGAAACTAGAAGTACATTCCTGTAGGAGGAAAAAAATGGTTCTTCATCTGTAGAAGAAGATTTCATCTCCGTCTGTCTACAACAAGCTTTCTGAAAACATTCAGACACAACACAAGAAGGACCTCAGAGGTACAGATGAGATTTCTTCATGATATAAAGAGCAGTTTGTAAATCACTTACTGATTAACCTCAACTCTTACTTATCAGTAAAGCCTTCATACACTTTTATGGGTCTGTGAAACCTGAACTATGGTGCTGCTCTGCATTGAACAAAGCAACCTTTGGCTATCTAGCTAAGTAACAAAAAAAAAAAAAATCAGTTCAAGCTATTCAAGAAGCTAAGTGACAAAAAAAAAAATCAGTTCAAGCTATTCAAGCTGTAAATAAATTATGCTCGTGTGAGAGCAGCATCTGGAATTTCAGAGAACCACGGCTGTTTCCATAGCTTTTGGGTTGCCCTTTTCAAAGAATACAGAGATTTACAAGAAAAAACTCAGAAAGAAAAGCAAACAAATACGTCTGAAAACCAAGAGCCTGGAGCATTGCTGGTGCATTCAATCATTTCTCTAGAATAAGTGCCAAACTGCACAGCTACATACAGTGCTTCTGGCTGGAAGTGTTTTGAGAGAGCCACCAAAAGTACAAGGTTCCGCCTCATTTAGTGAATGGCCCTGGTTTGCGAAACAGCTTGAAAGACTCCAATCTGAACCTCATTTAAAATGCGTCAATCGGCTAAAGTCAACTTTTCCATTTTGTAATTAATACGCTTGAAGTTTGTTATAAAAGTGATTCGAGTGTTCTACAATTGCAGTAGCGTAAGTGTCCACACCAACTTAATCCTTTTGGAGCTGTAGAAGTTCAAAGTGCGTGTATTATTTCTGATAGACTATAATTAACATGAAAAAACCCATTGAGCTCTGCTTTGGATACTCTGTGTATTTTGTTCACTATTTCTCAAAACACTAGACTATTCATTTTGTTTCATGAAGTAGTCTAACATTAAAGAAATGGTAGACTTTCTTTCTCTGAAAGAAACACTGCTCATTACCTTTTCGAAATCCATATTCTCTGTCTAGACCCCATTTTCACCTGTGTTTGTAAGCTTTTGCATTTCTGGTTTGAGCACACAACTTCAAGAGCCTGTTACCCCAGGCTATGGGGTAACAGCCTATAACTGAAATGAACTTGAAGAGAAACTGTGGGAAGTTCCCACAGGCAGCACAGGGGACTGATATCCCGTGTTCCAAGTTCTTCGATTTCCCAGTCAGCAATCAGTCATATTTTAAGATGTTGCAGTTGCAACATTTACCTTTTATATTTGTTTCTCTTGCATTTCTTTTGCTCATAATTATGGACTATAAATCACAAAATACTTTGTTTTTTCACTCCAAGCTCAAAAGTAGTTGGAATGACAAAAAAAGCACATAAAGCAGTTCATATGAAAATTTAAATTCAGTTTAGTTTATGTTGAACAAACCCACAAAAACTAATCAGATACACTTCATATTTGTGAGCACATTGGAACACATACTGAATCACAGTGCATTTATCATTAAGATATTAATTACATCTTTTGTTAATAATTAATAAATTTTATTTAACTAAATCAAAATTTGATTTATATTGCTTTCTAATATTGTCGATTACTCTATTTTCATATTTGCAACAGAAAGAATTAAAGTCTAATTTCTGGCAAGAGACTAATTTTATATCAAAATACATATAAATTAGTTTTACAGGAAAGAACACATTGCCTCTTGAAGGTATGTTACACACTGGTGTTTATAAGAAGTGGAAACAAACAAAAAACAATTAAGCAAAACATTTTTGTCTTGGGGATAAATTATGCATGAATCTTTTTTTCTTTGCATAAACAGCAGTATTTGAAGTTTGTTGCTGACAACTAACAGTCTCAAAGCTTCTTCGTTACCCATCACTGTAAAGAAGCATGTACACTGTGGAGCTATTTAAGACAGACAAAATATAATTGCACAAACTTTGTCATGACAATGCAAAAATGAATGAGTCACATTTTATGATTAAGTAACCTCCCAAAGATTGTGACAGCCAAGAAAAGCTTAGAGGTTTTAACTTGTGAATTAGTTAAGGTTATTTTTTCCTCTTTTCCAAGGACATATGATACATTCATGAAAGTCACATAGGCATGAAGTTCACAATTGATTTAAAAAGCCAAAAACCTGTGCTGAAGATCTTTGGTCTATTTTAAAGCAAAAAAAAAAACCACCACAACAAAACCACACAAAACCCAAACAAACCCAAAAAAACATGTAACGTACATTTCACATGTAATGGAAAGAGTCCCTAACTTCTGCAGACAGTTAATTCTGCCTCCTGATGAGGCAGAGTATAGAGAAGACATTGGCAAAAGGATGCAAGTGGTCTAGCCCAGGTGAGTTAGCTACTGTCTTCCTTCGCTTTTTTGCTGGGGTTTAACCATCTGGCTGCAGATCACCTCAGGAACCAGCAAGAGGTTTTATATCTGTAGTACATATGGGATTTAGGAACAAATGGATGACATCAAGTCACTATGACTTCAGGTAGGAAGAGTTCTGGGAATAGCACAGTACAGACAGTTAGACTGTTCTACCAGAACAAGAAAGAGTGACAAATCCCTGGAAGCACATCTGTAGGCTCTCTATTGTTTCCGACTCTGGGCAAGACACAAAACAAAAGGCTCAGTGATTTAAGCCTTTGGACTGGAAGATTTCCCAGGAAGCAAAGATGTGTTTTCACAGTGACTGAGGCTGGAAAAAAAACCCCACCCCAAAACACAAGAAAGATGCCTTTCAGGGACAAGAGGACCTCAACAAGTCACTAATTCAAGATCTGGTGCAGGGCTACCTACCGGATAGGTAGATAAGTGAATCTGACTAATTTTTTTAGTGACTTAATTTTTCTTGACTGTATCGATATTGCTGGCAATTCTTGTTCAAAATCATAAAAAGGAGGATTGTTCTTGCATCCCAGTCCGGTTCAGTTTAACACCGTTGGTTAGAGTGGTTTGTAGCTGGTAGAAAGGGAAAATGTTTCAGATTAGAAATAAAGGAACAGCACATTTCTCCAATAACAGCCTCATGCATATAGTTCGGGCGGTCTGAAGCTGCATTTGCAACATGTCTGTCTAAAATAGGATGTCTCCTGATTTTTGTTCAGTGATGCCTTACTGAAAGATAACATTGATCCTTGGCTCTGCTAAGTATGCAGCTTGCCAGAGGCATTGACAGCAGCTGGAGTCACGGGACTTAGCTGACTGGGTATCGGTTGTTTGCCACAGCATTAGCCAGTTAAGATTTTAGGTTTATGGTCAGTGCTTTTTTTTTTCCTCCACAAAGACAGGATGTTATGTTGCTCTATTTTCTGCTGTTTAAAAATAAATAAATAAATAGATTCAATGAGGGAATGGTTTGTAGCTCAGGAAGCAGGATTGCCAAAAGTGGCATTATTTCAGCACCTTTTTCACAGACAGATTGGAAACAAAAGCTGTAAGTTGGTAGCTGCAGGTCAGTCAGATATGTTCTGGGAGTCCCAATAGGTGACAAGACTGAGAATCTTGATCACATGCTTGTGTATGTAAGAGCTCAAGCTGGATACCTGCCAAGCAGACTCCTGTCCTCGTCAAAAGCAAGTTCTGTCTTTTTCATTTTCCTGTGTCATTTTTAAAGAAAGGAAAATAGGAAGGACTTCTCCCCAGCAACAGTAGTGGCACAGTGACAAACAAACAGGTAGCAAAAGTGAAGTCAGGCAGTCAACTTTCTTACAACTAGAGTAGTTCCTGAAGCGTAACAACAGGCAGACTACAGCCAATCTGCCCAGAGGCAAAGTGGTGCTGTCTTTTACACACCTAACAGAGCCCAGTACTGCTGAAAGAATAACACATGACCGTCTAATACCTGCCACTCTCAAGAGAAGGGTTGAACCACTACTACAAGGAGCACACCGAGAAGCAGAAGCCCAAAAGCTGTGAGACCTCAGTTTCTGTTGGCTGTGCATGGAGACAGTCATAAATCCCATGCTGTTAAAACAACCATTTGGTGTCTAAAATTAGATAAAATATTTCCTGACACCATCTGTGGCCAAGCAGGAGACACCTATGAAACCGCATGCACACACCACTTCACAACTGTCTTGTTAGGGAAGACAAAGAGAAGACTGCACCAGAGCAGGTGAGTGCCTCCGAAAAAAGGTGCTTATGTTGTCCCAATCTGCAAATCTTTGATGAATAGAATCCTTTCATATGTACAAAGTTTTGTGTTTGTCTTTAAAAGCTGTGTCCAGAAGAAACACCTAAAATTAAGCTTTTTCCTGAGAACAAAGTACCTCTAAGACCTCTTTAGTATTAAATAGTATTGAACAATATCTAACACATGAAAAGATAAGTATACATAAATAATGTTTTGAAAAATCTTCATTAAGAATTTGAGATGTCTATGCTGCTTCTCACTCAGGCTTTTCATTGATGTCACTTTGAGAAACACTTAAAGTATACAAACACTTAAAGTATACAACAATGATGAGCATGTGGGAGAACAGATTGTAAAGTAATCAGTGTGAAGAATCTGCTTCTGTGGACAAAACCTGAAAATCTGATATGAAAGATCTGATATGCAAGATGACATAAAAATTTGAAGCTTTCAGAGCACTGATAAACACACAATAATTATCAAATAAGCATTGACATAAACGTTTAAGTATTACATTCCGCATTTAACTATGCATACTTGAATATCTAAGAGTTCTACTTCAGTGAGAGAGATGACGTAGAATGATTTCCTCCTTCATTCCAAGCAGCAACTGATGAAGTTCCTCCCTTTTGCTAAACATCGCAGATATATTATCTGATGCTGAACAGCTCTTTTGAAGTGTACCATACATGTCAGTTTATATTCATTTCTGCAATTCTAATATGGTTAGAATTGCTACAAACAGTTATTCTTAAGTGCCACAATACTTGGAGAAACATGACAAAATCTTACCGCTATGTTTCCATTGCACCTTTGGGACTGGCAAACACCTCTTATTCTGTTGGGAATCAGCACATCGTCCCAGCAAGATGGACCCTTCAAAATAAAACCAAAGCATATAAAAGCTTTAATCCACTTAATAAGTAAACATATAAAAATTGCTTTTGTTGCCTCTTTTCCTCCCCCCATTTCTTTTAGACTTTAGCTAGACAGTTTTATCATGTTTATGCTGAAAAAGTCCAGGCAGATTATATGACAACATTCATCAATAAAACTCAGTCACTGACAGGACATACAGCCCCTCCATCCTAAGGTCAGTGTTGCGAACAGGAGTCAAATAGTAGGTACGTTTTCTCAGCTTAAGGCAGGGATTGACTTAAATGCAATTAAAAAGCTACAAAGACTCATCTTCTGGTTCAACACTGTTTACACCTTGGCCTGCAGCTGACTAAGGGGAAAAAGGGAAAAAACACAGTTGGAAATAGAATACACAGTTAGAAAGACTAGAGTGGAACACAAAGACTAGGTTAAGTAGCTTCTCTCTATTTTGTTTATTAAGTATTAAATGGCTCTAACTTTACTGAAATCTCTTTCTGCTTTCATGGGCTGCTAATGTGAATTTTGATAATGTTTACTGTAAATGAATTAGACTTCTTGTCACCAGATAAAGCCTCTACCTAACTATAATACAATGTAACGAAAGTGTGAAGTGAGGATTGTTAGTAGATTCCTGGACATTTACATTAGCTGTAAGATTTGTCAGTCATTGTTAATAAAAAAAAAACTAGGAAGAAAATTAATAGGAAATCCTTAGCAAACTTTGCTATGACTTTTTGAATAGAAACAGTTCATTTATGAGTGTACTACAAAACACAGTAAATTTAAATATTACAAATCAGCATTATTAATATTTCACAACTGCAAAATAGTGTGGTTAACAGGATGGTCTATTAAAGAAGAGTATTTAGATATTTGGCATATATAGGAACATTTATAAAAATTATTTCCCAGAACATAAAAATTGAAGTGACATTAGCGCAAGTCTTCTTTTTTTAATATTAATCTCACACCAATTAGTATTTAATTCGTAGACAATAAAAATTAATCTGAGAAATAGATAGGAAGCTTACATATATCCATATACATAGTAGAAATAAACAACTAAGAAAGTATCAATAATTAAAATATTCGCTACTTGAATTACTCAGTGTTTGGGATAGTGTCACTACTCAGGAATAACAGGAAAACTTTACCCAGAAATTATGTCAGTCAAGAGGTTTAGCTGCATTAGTGAAATCAGTGCCTACTTAAATCATAGTTGGATTACAAAGTAATCCAGTACCACATCTAGATCCACCTCCTTTCTACTTCTGTATGAGGCATTCTTGAGATTTTGCAGGAAGAACAGCAGAGCCTCCTTCAGGTGTTGCGTAAAGAACTGCCTCCTTTTAATTTTTTTCAACTCAGTAGTTGAAAGTTTCAGTCGATGCTCCCCCATGCCACCAAAGATTGTGCAGATCTCTAGCATACCTCTCACAGTAGTTTACTTTCCAGGAAGAAAAGTAATCTATCTTGCCATTCCTCATATAGATGCTGTTCTTTACTTTTGATCAACTTTTTACTCTCTTGGTAGCTCTTGCAATTCTACTCTATCTTTTAGAATATGAGAAACATCACACAGCATACAAGGCTTACTGACGTGCTGGACTAGTGAATGGGAAGATGGTGTCTCTGAATTTGTTCTTTATTTCTTTCCTAAATAATTATTAAAGTGTTATTTACTTTGCTGATGGTTACTAAGCACCAAGGCAGCATTTTGGTGGAATTATCTATCATAGCTCCCAGATCTCATTCCCAAATGTAACAGTTATCTCAAAAATCCATCACGTATATATAAAATTTGGATTTATTGTCCCAGTGCACATCACTTCAATATTAACATACATTGAATTCCATCTGCCACTTCATCTGCTGGTGAAGAAGTGTGCATCCTAAGGTCCACAGAGGGGCTTCTAGCAGGTACTTCCCAGGTTCCTCCATACTGAACACAACTGTTTGTTCCCAAGGATGAACCAGCTGTATACCTCATCCTCTCCAAGTGTTTCTTTTATATAGCAATCGTCTAGTGGACTTGTACACATTTTGCTCCTGTTATACTTTAAAAGGACTCAGTAACAGTTTTTCTGCTGTTTGCAAGTTATAAACTTATTTTTTGCTTGCCTAACTGCATTTTTATATTTAAGGTGCCAGAATTATGTGTTTGTTTTTGTTTACTGGGGTTTTTTTGTTTGTTTTAATTTATCTCATTACTCATTTTACTCAGTTTTCTGAAAGATGCATCCTTGATTCCAATAACCTTCCTTTTTTTTTTCACCCCCACAATTCAGTCATGCTAGCTTCCATTCAGTCCTCCTTAAATTTCTGTGCACAATCTTTGATTCCAGTGTAATTTCCACATCTTCTCCAAAGATTTAACTCTTTTTAGCTGCCCCTTCTAGCTTCTCAGCAAGCACCCTTACTTTTATGTAGCTTTTCTTTTTTAAAATTAAGCACAATAATTGTGTCTTTCTCAGATTTTGGGAAGTTGCTGAATGTAAATATATTACAGTCATTGTTAAAGCAGGTCTTTGTCACTAACATTATAAACCAGGTCCTCTGCATTACCTTCTCTTACAGGTTCTTTGATCAACTTTTCCATAACACAACCTGACAGCATCTACAAGTTTACTCTTGGGATCATGGTTTGACATGATACTTACTTAATTTACATGAAAGCAATTTAAATATCCCATTATAGTTGTTTTTCCTACACTTTCAAGCTTTTGATTTTCTCCAGCATGGTAGACTCGCTATCATCATCTGGTCAAGCAGCTGTTAAGGGGAGTCTTATATTTTTTGCCTTTCAGGCCTAGAATTTCACTCCATAAGGATATTGTGTAACTCACTGACTTGTTAGAGACAAGGAAATGTTAACCTGTTAGTCTTATTTAACACCTCTTCCTTCATATTCAAATTTGTTAGTATACTTTTATTATAAAGTTTGTTTTTCCAATTTAGAGGAATTCAGTAGGTTTGTGTATCTTTAGATAATCCTTACATAATTTACACTTGGGAAGAGGATCCTAGAAAGAAAGGGTGAGAAATAAGAAGTAAGTGTGCTTTATAAAATTTGTGGGTTAAAAAAACTAAAAAACCCAAACACACCCAACAAAACCCACCCAAAACCACAAGCACAATCACTTTTTCCTGATCCTGATAACATCAACAGTAAATCTTCCTGTTACTTCATCCCTGCATGATTAATGAGACTCTCAGAGTTAATGATGCTATGCTAGTATACACACAAAAATAGAGTCACAAGATTGCTACACAATAAGATAATTTAAAACAGTCTCGTAGAAGCAGTTCCACAAGTATATGTTATCAACTCTGGTACTAATTATCTCGATTTCATGAGAAGAAAATATTTCAAGCTAAACTTTTTAGAGGAATTAATCCTTTAACTTCACTGAAGTTATTTCAGGAGAAAACTTCCCAAGTATTCAGTAGTTTTCAGGTCTAGGTCCATAATCACAGAAGTGTAAGAAGGCACAGCAATTCTTAAGTGAGAAAGAAAACATGCATAGGACCATTTATAAGGTTGAGTGAGATTCTAGGAAAGTGCATATTTAAAATGGATTTGAAACAGTGTCACTATATTGATTATGCCACAGTCTTATAGTAGTTGAGAAACGAGCAGCTGATTTGCAAAAATATAATCAAGAAAGCATCCTTAAAGAAATGAGAACAGAAAGGAATTGATGCAATATCGAGTACTGTTAGTTAGAATTCAACTACTACAGCTAGCACTAGATCAGGTCCAAATATGCTTAATATGGCAATATCTTTTTATTTATTAATAGTAACAATTGTATGAATTTTGTGGTCACTTTTTAAGGTCTCATCTACAAGGGAAAGTGAGTGTGCTATATGGCATGGTGTGAACTTACAGTGCTCTCACTTTCTGCAATAATTTCCTCACGACATTTCTCATGCACACAAGAGTACTTTTTGCATGAAGCAGCTCTCTAAAATAAGAATGTCATCTTCCACTTATGGCACGTTAAAAGCATATACACAGGGAACTAGTAGCACAGTCCCACACTATCAGCAACTACTCAGCTGTTCACTCACACTGTAGCTAACAACTTCCTATTTTTTTCCTTCATAAAACCCCCACCCAATCCAACACCTCTTTACATTAACTCTTATGATGGGCATATAAAACCCATAAGAAAGTCAGATGCATTTAGCTCTTTTGATAACATTAACCAGACCCAGCTTTAAGTCAACAGCATTTTCTCTTTGTTCTAGCAAGAGTTAGATCAAGTTCTTAAGGGACAAATTAATCCAGCAGGAAAAGCCCAAGATGGACTGGCAGAATATCTTGGGTTTGTGCCTGTCTGGCAGTGAGGAGCGGGGGGAAAAATAGTAACAAAAAATAAACCCCAACCAACCAAAACACCCCTAAAAAATTCTATGCCTCACTTTCCAAATTTGTACGAAGGGGAAAATCTCCTTTCCCACATCTGTGCTTGGCATTCTTCAGGGTCATATTTTATTATTAATGATAACGTAATACACTTCTAAAAGATTTAGTGTGCTTGAGAATTTTAGTTTTTCACCTTCAAAAAAAAAGGGCAAAAAAGACATTTGTCCTTGAAAAAACAGTGTGTATTCAAAATGTTAATGTTTCTTTAGTGACAGCACTACTAAATGTCATTTCTACAATTGCGTCAAAATAAAGTTAGGAATTCTAGTGAGATAAACACTTTGAAATACAATTTTTGTATCATTCTTTCTTGAGTCCAAGAAAAGCCTATCAAACTGCAGGCCAGCCAATCACTTGTGGTGTTGTAACACTGAAGGCTGTAGTGTTTGTAATTATTAGTTTGCATTAATCAAGAACACACTGTGAGAAGAACAAAGCCTTCTGATTGTGAGATTAAAGCAACTACCCCTCTTGTACACAGCCAAATGGCTTACAGAGAAAGCTATGCATTAAAACGGATGTATCAGAGAAGACTTTTCCAGTGTAAAAATGGGAAAAATAAAGAAATAGAAAGAACACCAGTATATCACTGAATAGAAAAGGTCATGTCAAACACAGTTGAGTATTTCCCAAATAACCAGGTATGGAAATTTTTATGCTTTGGGTGTATGGCAATTGTTCCTTCCCTTTTTGAGAGGGAACACAGGAAAAAAGTTGGCAGACGGCATATTAAATTTGAACTGAAGCTCCTATGCAGCATATGAAGAACAGGGAGAATTGAGGGGGTTTTTTACTGTATGAGGGAAGTACTGGAAACCTGTGTACATTCTACCAGTATATTGTACTGGTGCCCAGTACGGTGGGCAGTACCCTCTACTCTCAGTGTGCTTTCCATCCAGTAGCCAAGATCTGATTTTGTATTGTAGAACCACAACTGAATTTTGGTCAATGACCACTTAAAAAAAAAATATATATCTAGTATCTAGAGATCTCAGATGACAAATTATTCAAAATGCAGTTGCTCACAGAACTGTTGACCTGTGAAGTCAGGGAAAGGTCAGAAGCAGAGGTCAGTAGTAGAAACCAGTGATTCATCAAAGACTTTGAATCATTTAAAAGGCTGGAAACTATCCATGTATTCAAAGCTTTGTATTTTCCCTGCTTTATATTCTCCCCCAGTGAACAATATGCAGCAGAATATCATTAAAACACATCTTTGTACCTGCTAATATCTACATGAGAAACATAAATCATTAAAATGTTGAGCAAATGACCCAACCAAGGGACAAGTATTAAATGCAGAAGGATTTTTAAAATAATGTAAGAAATAATTTCAGGTACTTGAGAGGGTTTTTCAAAAAAAAAAAAAAAAAAAAAATCAGCACACAAGCCACTGAAAGAGTGCTAAATCTAATGCAAACCACGCGACCACTCAAGACTCCTCTGCAAAATGATGGCTATTGACCTGTCTACATGAGAGTATTTGAAGAGCTAACCATTGTATGGTGACCTCTCAGCATGATTTAAGTATCTTGAGGCAGTAAGACAAAAAAGCCTCCCCAAAATGGTAGGATTACTTAGTAAAAACTTATTTCCTTTTTGCCATTCTGTAACAGGGGTATCCACACCAAGCCACCACAATTCACTGCTTCCAGTGCCAGTACACACGGACAACTCTGTCCCCCAGACATAGTAGGAACCAAGATGTATTCCGATGGTAAACATACATATGCAAACACAGCTTAACACAGGTGATGAATATTACATGAACAGCAATGGATCCCACCTACTGTCACAAACCTAACCCATCTTAGCAGAGATGATACAATCTTTTTGCTGTTGTTTTCTTCTACTCTTCTCAATGCAAGTTTGAGCTCGCTTTCATAATACAAGCACTTCAGCCTGGAAAGATAATTTCATAAGGGAACATACATTTTCCTAAAACAGCAGAGACATTTTTACTAATTAATCAGAGCTGCTTCCCTCAGCACCACCTGACTAAAGCTTGTCTGCTTCTCTAAAATCTAGCACCTTCCAAGACTTTTATTCTTATTATGCTACCTCTATAATATTTCAGAGCAAGTGACTTGCAAGATGACTACACATAGTCAGATCCTGGAGGCTCAAAAGTGTCTCAGAACTGATGGGTAAGGCTGGAGAAGGGTCAGCAGGCGATAAATCTCCAAGGAACTGGGCAAAGTCTAGAGTCTGTGAACGGAAGAAAGAACAGGGTTTTTTGTTGGATAGGCAAACTGGTATTGATTAAGCCTGATGTTACTATTGGTAAGCCAGTGCATTCATACTTTTTCTCAGCCCAGAACATGATTTGCTCTTCACATTCCACA
This sequence comes from Aptenodytes forsteri, assembly GCF_000699145.1. Lineage (NCBI taxonomy): Eukaryota > Metazoa > Chordata > Aves > Sphenisciformes > Spheniscidae > Aptenodytes > Aptenodytes forsteri. The sequence continues at coordinate 1,111,513 of NW_008794009.1, forward strand.
CTTGTCATTAGGGTGGCATTGCTGAATGCTAGATTATTTCTTCTGAGCATAGTATGGATATAACACATTCAAATCAAAGCTTTCATCCTATTTTATTAGTGCAGTAATGGAGTTGAAAAATTAAGACTTCTAGATACACCGATCCAGGTTTTGTAAGTCCTTAACAGGCTTAATTTAGGAGACCAATCTGATCATCTTTTGAAGCACTTACTAAGGGCGGGGGGGGGGGGGGGAAAAAAATTAAGACTTCTAGATACACCGATCCAGGTTTTGTAAGTCCTTAACAGGCTTAATTTAGGAGAGCAATCTGATCATCTTTTGAAGCACTTACTGGGGGGGGGGGAAATCGAGCTGTTATGCGAGCAGTACTCAATTAGACTCAGCAGAAGATTTGTATGGCATGTTTCTAGTAGCAAAAAGATTGGAGATCTCATTCCAATTCTGAAGAAATAAATCTATTTGAATCATAACATTCATGTAAAGCTCCATATTTATTTCAGCATTCTTTACCTTGACAATTACGAATACAACTAGACTATGTTTATTAAATAAGACACTTGCTAGATTTCTACTGAACGCTCAGATGTCATAAATACATTATTATCTTGTTCATAAGTAAAACTATGAACAGCAGTACCCAGTTTAACACAAAATGCATTTCTCCAAATTTCCAAAGCACAGCCTAACAGCATCCACCACCAGAGAGAGGAGTAAAAATAAAGTTTATAAAGAGATTACTACCGATTTATCAGAAAGTGCTTGCTAGCCTTTTACAGATATTCTAATTACAATACTTGAAAGTTTTTTACATTAGATAATCTATTGGAGGTAAAAACTGGGCAACCTTTATGACCAAAATCCTCTGCTTAGCCACAAAGCTTATTGCAGAGGTAATTAAAGCTTACCCACAGTTTACACAGACCTGCAAAGGCCACTTCTAGCAGTGAGAGAGTAACTATTTATTTTTTCGACATTTCTGCCAAAACTGATACCAACTGACTAGGACACAGGTGTTAGGATACATGGATGTAAGGGGCAACCCATAATTTATTTAATAACACAGTGGAGTTCTTCTCTCCCACACCCCACATTTTAATAAATGCTACTGTGAATGACGTGACTTCACATGTCATACCAAAGTAGCGGTGAGAGCATTTCCTACTGCACCCTTCACTGCAGGTAAAACTAACCAATTTACCACGGACTGCCTTTGACATGGAATCTCCCATACATCAGGGAGCCCAATATAGAGAAGTCTACTAAATTAGTCTTGGGGCTAGTTTTAAAGGGGTTTGTGGAATAGAAATGGGAGGACTGAAGTTAACTGCTTAGTCTACACAGCACATTAAAGAATCCATCGGAAGAAATCTTTCAGTTATTATTGACTTTGGTCATTAGAGCAATCAATAAAGCACATGGATAACTTTCTTCATATAAGAAATAACACCAAAGTAGAGTTAATCACGTTTTAAGTCTTTGCGGAATTGAGCCTACTGGTTTGATTTATAGTGGTATCCGAGACATGAAGTTTTCCTTTCAGAGTGCCCAGCCTAATTAGTAAATTGACAGTTTTATGTCAATAGTTATAACTCTTCCAAAATGAAGTAGCTGACAATTTGCTGAACAGCTCACAGTTGTGCAATTAGGAAGACTTCCTGCATGCTAGCTATTTCAAATCAAATATCAGAGAATTGCAGCTCTGACTGAAAACGCAGGTTAAGTATAGTAAAAATAGTTTCCATCATGTTATTTTATTGATCATTACTTTTTCTTTCTTATCACAGGCTTCTTTGTTTAAAAAAAAAGAAAACAAGAGAAAACCTGTTATAAGATATTTTTAATAATTTCTGGTCTTTCTTTTCTTTCATATTGTATTATAGGACATGGATTTGCAAGAGTAATCCCACTGATCTCAACTAAATAATGAAGGCTTATCTTGGGTGTCTTTGTATAAGTCTCCAGAGTCACCTCTTCAACAATAATATTTTACAATGTGCACTGTGTTGCCAACACAAACAATTTTTATATAACATGAGCAAAATATTGATCATAAAGTCCTTTTTGACAGTTATTTTTGTGGGCCCTCCCTACCAAAAAGGGGCAAAAAGAGAATAAAAAGAATTCAAATACAACAACTGCAGCTGAGAAATTGAACTGAAGAAGTCCTGCTGTTGCTTGACTGCCTGAGAGGAATGTAGTTAAACATCAGTCCTGAAAGAGAGAGAGATAACTATGAAAGAAAATGCAGATGTAGAGTCTTCTAAAACAAACAACCAAATGCCATTCAAATAAACTGTCAGACTAATGATTTCTAATCTATAAATGCAAGATATATCACTCTTTGTCTGGATAGCATTAAATGCTTTTTCAAGACTGAAAGAAGAAAACAGAACTGGAGAAAATACCTGTAATTCTCTAAACATGCCATGTATCTATTGTGTCCACTGAAATTATAGCATTCAAAAAAAAGATCCACCATTACAAGTGTTAACATCAGCAAATCCCACTGAGGTCAGCATATCCAGGAGCAAAATGAAAAAAAAAAAAAAAAAAAAAATCTCTGGCTAGTTGCTGTTACAGCTGTGGTGACTTTTCAGGGGTCTTCCTGAAGGGAAGCAGGCAGATCACTGAGAGCCCAAGGAGCTCAGACAGGAGAAATCAAAGCCTCAAAGACGCACCCCTCTTCTGGGCTGAGCCGAGCACACCCCAACAGGAGCGAGAACACACACAGTGGTTTGAGCTACAACTCTCTACATTAAAAATATTCATCCATGTTTTAAGGGCTTCTGGATGAAATCAGAAAGTGGAAAGGGAAGCAGGCAGATCACTGAGAGCCCAAGGAGCTCAGACAGGAGAAATCAAAGCCTCAAAGACGCACCCCTCTTCTGGGCTGAGCCGAGCACACCCCAACAGGAGCGAGAACACACACAGTGGTTTGAGCTACAACTCTCTACATTAAAAATATTCATCCATGTTTTAAGGGCTTCTGGATGAAATCAGAAAGTGGAAAGACCATTTTCAAAGTCTACCCAAAATACTGCTTTTTCTATCTCTACAGATGGTGTGCTGCTTACCGGGGGCTCGCATCAGAGCCCTGGGAGCGGCAGTAAGGGACTCGGGAGCGCAGGTAGTTTTTTCATCAATCCTGCCGGTCAAAGGGAAGGGGTTTGAAAGGGCCAGTCAAATCTGGCGAGTCAACAAATGGTTACGGGACTG
>NW_008794009.1:1117590-1133049 GCF_000699145.1 Aptenodytes forsteri
GGCTTTAAACTAAAGGGGGGGTAGATTTAGACTAGATCTAAGGAAGAAATTTTTTACACTGAGGGTGGTGAAACACTGGAAGATGTTGCCCAGAGAGGTGGTGGATGCCGCATCCCTGGAAACATTCCAGGTCAGGTTGGCCGGGGCTCTGAGCAAGCTGATCTAGTTGAAGATGTCCCTGCCCACGGCAGGGGGGTTGGACTAGATGACCTTTAGAGGATCCTTCCAACCCAAACTATTCTATGATTCTATCCTTTCCACCCCCGAGTCACAGTTACAAGCTGTAAACTGATTAAATGTGAATTAAACTTAATTTGTACCTCAGCTTTTTCTAAAGTGGCAGCTGCCCGCAGTGCATGGATTTTGTCCCACAGGACTTTCCTGGCTGTGAGGAGCAGCCCCAGGGAAGCCTTCCTTCCCCAGGCACTGCGAGGGCCCAGGCCACACAAGGCAGCCTCCCCCGGGCCCCCCACTACAGCTCCGTGCAGGGTGAAAGGGTGCTGCCAGGGCAGGGCCGCTCAGGCCTGCTGAGGCTTGTTCTGTGTCCTCAGGGCCCTGACAGACTTGGCACAAGTAAAAAAAAGTAGTTAGTGTAAGGTTAAACTATTCCTAACCACACAAGGAGTTGACCCCTTCGAGTTGGAGAGTTCCAGGGAAATGTCAGCCATTCGGAGGTGAAGCACCTTCAGGATCTGGTAGCAAATCCTCACGTCTTTCACCTCTCCGTAACTGGGCGGTAGGGTTAAAATTCATTAAGCATATTTGAAATTCAGTATGAAAACGTGCTGGAGATTCTATAACTCACAATAAACAGGGATTACACTGAACTTTTCCTTCCTTAAGAAGAATCTTTCAGAACAGAGTAGGTGGAAGATATATTTTCCTGTGTGAAGGGTTTTGTTGTTTTTTTTCCTCCAGATACAACTATAATTTCATGTTGAACATGAAACAATTTCATCTAAAAGTTTTGTCCTACAGAAACATTTAAGCAACTTCATGTATTTTAGGCAGAGAAGAAGTTCTGGCCAGTCCTGCAATTCAGATGAATCATAAACTATGTCTGCATGGGAAATATATGAACTAAATGAAGTAGTACACAAAAATACAAAATTAAAATAAGCCAATATACAAGCCAAGGACTACAATTAGCATTTTGCTAATAATACTAATTAGACACCTTGTAATTAACTAGAACTCAAGTTAATTTGAAACATAGGTAATAAACCAAAGATGTAAAATGGAAAAAAGAAATCCAAGCCTCATGAATATTCCACAGTAATAATTTAATTCACGTGTGATAATTGCACGTCACATCATTCAATTTTAAATATTCTTTGTTGACAAAGATTTTAAAACATCTTTTGACTGAGAGATAAAGCTCGAGCATTCCCGTTACAGACAATACCCGAAGAAGCCATCAGCTCATCGATTCACTTTCATAAGTCACCATTAGACAACACGTCCAGAGACAGTCAGATCAACTACTCAAGCTGTGGTAGATCCCTATGGAGAGGATACTGCCCTCAGCCACACATTCCTGCCATTCCCTTTCCCTCTCTGTGCTATCATTGACTGTGCCCTTATTTCCACTGCTTTTACTTTGCCCAAAGGGTCTCCCTCCCATTCCTGTGGAAAAACCCACACTCTGAGGATGCTAGATATATTTACGAAGAAAAACAAACAAAGAAAAGTGAAAAAAAATAGCAAAAATGCTGATGTGTTCAAAGAATAAGTTTCTTAACTAATCAACACAAAGGTCTAAAGCAGAACGGCCACTAGCAAGACTAACTTCATAAGGTGTTCAAGCAATTTTTGCAGTTACTACAGTTATATAAAACTGTAAAATCAAGATTACACACCACAGTACCTGTAGAAAATAGACTGCTATATAGTCAATTTTTGATTTTACACATAATCAGAAACCCTGAAAGACAAAACCATACCAATTTCAGCAACAATATTCCTATGTTCCAAAGGAAAGGTAATAAGATATCAAAGACTAGCAAAGACAGCAGTGTTCTTTACTTCCCCCCACCCCCCTGCCCGAGTGCTACAATTGTTCTAAACTTTACAAACCCACCAGAGCATTCACAGGTGAATGCATCTTTAAGTATTCAGAAATACAGGAAACCCTGCATCAGGTGGTTTATTCAGATTTATTTGAGATTCAGTTATGGTTATGTTGCAAGCATGGTGTATAGTTGTTGGTTTTAGGTTTTTTGTTTGCCTTTTTTTTTTTTTACCCAAACACAATCCTGCTAATACACATAAAAGAAATGAAAAGATGATTCTTTAAGCATTTTACACAAGCACATAGCTAGTATTAAAGAATTAAGGCTGTGCCAGGCAGGTCAGTGAAAGCTTTATGAGAGATCCCACCCGTCACACAGAACCCCTGACTGGCAGGCAGACATCTGAGTGTGCAAATGCCAGTGAGAGCAGCTAGTGTGACAGCCCAGGAAGAAATTAAGAAAAAGCAGGAGAAGGGACAAAAAAACCCCTAGAAAATAAAAATAAGCCGGAAATAAAGACAAGTGAGCATTCATCCCTATGAAATAAAACTGCTGCTCCGGTGTTGCATGATAGATAGTACAGGACCTCTTTTCACAGCAGAAAATCCCTCAGCCAAGAACCTGTTTTGGATTATGGTACCTGAATTTTATCTGAATCTGATCTGCTATGCTAAATCCCTTGAAGTATACAAGCATTAATTAAAAAAACTGTCTGTAGATCTCTCCAGTAAATTAAGAGGTCTGACCTCTAGAAATCTGACATAAGAGCAAAGTTCAGTATCCTGCCTTTGCCATCAAGGTACTGCATATACAGGGAGGCGTTAAACTTGATCCAAACCAGCCACTGAATAAACACTATTTAATAACACAGAGATATATTCCTACAATGTAGCATCAAATTCCCAGACTTTTTCTTCTCCTAAAGCAGTGCTTCAAAGACTGCAGCTCAGCCTTTTTTTTCATATCTCTCTCTCCCCCTCTGGTTGCATGAATCTTGAATTATTCTTGAATTATTTTCTGCATACTGGCACAACTGGCAAACGCCTCAAGTCAATCTTTACGGTTTTCACCTGAATCACAGAAAAAGGTGAGCCAACTCAGGCCAAAGGTACATTTGAACCCAACTTGCCCATTTTCTGACAGAAGCTCTTCGGTACACCCCCACACGAAGGTAAGGCATGCCCCTACCACCTGAATTTTGTAACAACCCAATCTTGTTTGTGCATACAAGATGATCTGTGTGAATGTCTTACTGAATCAGGTTTTGAAGGAGATTAAGTTGGAGAAATGCCTCATTTCTTTATACCTGCTCTGAATTGTTCATTTAATTCTAGGAGCCGATTTGCTCAAATAAGAGGAGTTTTAGGCACAAACATTGACTTTCCCTGTGTTCCAGTTTTCTGAAGAGACAGACACCTGCAAGTTTTAAAAGGCAACTGAGTAAGGCATTGCTTGGATAACTCCACTCTGCACCCACCCTGTTTCAGGCTCATCAGTGCTTTCCTAGATTTAGCTTTTGTTTTCCTTCCATACAATAGAGTGAGATACTCTGGTATAAAATGAGTAACTGTCTAGTCACAGATGGTACATCTGAAGTCACCTTACAAGCATTAAAACGTATAGAAATAGGTTACTTAAAAGGTGACTACTATCAAGATATTTTGAAATGCACAAGTCAGGATAGATCACCTAGAAGCTACCTATAATACCATTTCGTTTCATGGTAAACTTCAGATTTCCACTGAATTCTGAAGAGTGCAAGTGAAAGGTTTTAGTTTTGTAGACATGATATCTGTATTTCATTTATGGAGGTTACGACTTGCATTCAAATTACTGAATCTGTTTCAGGCTAAGACCACTTGTAAACCGAGTATGCTAATTGTTTCTTAGTTTCAGAAATGAGCAGGCCCTCAGACATAAAATCAGGGTACTTCTACATTGGCTTGACAGTCATTGCAAACTAATCTGCTTTTCCACAGGCTTTATTACATTTTGTTCTGAAGACAGAGTTTCCTTTTCTCTTATTGCAATCTATTTTAGTATCAATTTCTTTTGTCACAGGGAAAGACAAGAGATATATTATTTAAGTGTTCAGCATTTTATAATGCAAGACCAACATTCTAACTATCACTGTGATGTTTTCCTTGCTTATGGCTCAATGTAAACCGTGACAACAAATAAAATTGAGGTGATTAAATAGAATTAATATTATGACTAATTCACAGTTCAGTGCTTATGGCAGTGGCTTAATCAGTACTTTTTATTTATCATCATCAGGCTTAGCTATAACAAATTCAGTTATAATAACAAAAAGGATCTAGAACTGGCACTTTAATCAGAACACAGATGTGCAGTATGGCACACTATATATTAATAAACAAGAAAGCGCAGAACTTCCTCAAAAACATGCACTAGCCCAGCCATTCAACCCTACACAACTACTGTTTATAACTGTGTTCCACCATTTCAGGTCTTACACATTTCTCTAAGACTCAGTTTCTATATTAGGTACAAGTTGTTCTTCATTGTTATTTTATGCTCTTTATTTCAAGTTTTGGTCTGCTCTGGTCTGAACAGACACTATATCTGCATAGCAGCTAATAGACCAAAACTGCAACTCTGTAAACGAGATAATTATAATTTGAGGTAATGGCTTCTCTTCGCAAAGATAAAGCATAGGTAATCCTCTCACCTCTATAGAGTGCAGACTGTAAACAAGAAATTGCAGTGGAGTATTTCCTTGTTGAAAAAATTGATACCAGATACTACACAGTGAATGCCTCTGATGAAAACCAAAAGGTTGGAATACAATGAATCCTTCCTGGATGAGAGGAAAACCAAGTAATTAACCATCTTCATACAACTTCTTTACCCCATCTCTCAAGGTGCGACGTGTTTTACTTGTCTATACCTAGAAGTAAAGAAAAGCTATAAAAGAGTTGCTACTTGGGGTTAATTTTTTTTTTTTTTGGACAGCAAGTTAAAACAGGATCTAGTGTCTCTTCCCATAGCTTCATTAATTTGGAATGCCAGTAACAGGCAAAAATCAGTAGAATGTTACATTATAAATACACAGAACTCTAATATACACTAATAAGAGTGCTATTTTACACATCAGTGTTATGGTACCTTCCTTTTAATTCATACCAATATTCTTCTATTAATTCCTCCTGAACAGTTTCTCAATTGTCAATACAAGGTCATAAGTTTTTCCTCTCATACAATTTCTACAAGTTTGCACACTGCTGAACACCAAACAAATGTTCTCAAGTTATTGAGCATTTTGACAATACATCTAGATCTGAAAAAAAAACCTTAAAAATTTAAACAAGATGAAATAAAGAACATATACTTTCTGATTCTTGAGCTCTCACCTGCTACATTCTTCCAAGCTTCCTCAGGTGCAAAAATACTTTTGAAAAGAAGTTTTATTCTCTAGAGCTTTGGTGCTACCCCCACATAGGCTAGAGATATATATTTATGCATGATAATTATTCACAAGCATTTAATTACACTGTGCAAATATCCACGTACTGCATTGGACAAACTCCCATCAGGTATAACTCCTTTGAGATAAAGAGTCACACAAGCACAGAACACAATCCTATTACAAATGGGAAAAAGAAGATTGCAGCTTCGCAGTAATCATTTTACTGTATTATAGAAAGTGTTTTTTAGTCCAATATCTAAAAGGAATAGCTCTGGACTGGGATTTGAAAAAACAGGCTTCTGTCCAGAGCTCTCACTTGCCTACTGAGTAGCTTTGGGAACAATACTTTCTTTCTTTGCCCACCAGTTTCTAAATCCATAATATATTAATTTCCTTCATATTTCCTCAGAGCTATTGAGAAGTCCTCACTTTTAAATTTAGCATAACCCATAATTTAGTATAAATTTAACAACATTAACAACATTGATTTAAAAATAAAAATTATTACAGAAATGAAGAAGTGAAGTAGTCCCACTGGCTCTTGTTATAGAATTATGTTTTCCACTGAAATCAGAAGAAGGATTTCTTCTCTTCTCAGATGTTAAAAATATCTTCTCTACTATCTTAAAAATAATAAAAATAAAATAAGAAGAATCTGAACTAGTATTGTCTGTCAGTATTACAAACAAACAACATAAAATATCATCAGCTCTGTACTTTAATTTTATTTCTCTTCAGCAGACTTAAAGACTGTATTTCCTATTACACTAGGCGAAACCACTTGATTTTAAGCTCAGAAAAACAAATTGTTGTCTTTTACAATCATGGTTTGCAATTGACTTCTCATCCTTAATGTAAGACTAGTATTGTCTGTCAGTATTACAAACAAACAACATAAAATATCATCAGCTCTGTACTTTAATTTTATTTCTCTTCAGCAGACTTAAAGACTGTATTTCCTATTACACTAGGCGAAACCACTTGATTTTAAGCTCAGAAAAACAAATTGTTGTCTTTTACAATCATGGTTTGCAATTGACTTCTCATCCTTAATGTAAGTATAATCTATCAATTCATGCATTGTCACTTTTGTCTAATTATGCATGTGTTGGTAGGTCTCCACGCATCCACTATTTTAAAACATTTCCTTGAAAAGCTAACTCAAGGGGGGAGGGGGAACAACAAAAAACCGCAACAACGAAAAAAACCATCCAACCCTTAACAGCTCCTTTATAGCTGTTTTATGTTTTTCATGATAGCAATCCCTGTTATCTCAAATTGATATGCATATGCCAACTATATTCAGCCTTGCCTCATTTGTTATAAAAGCAATGACCTTTCAAACTCTTTCCTAGTCTTCCTTTAAAAGAAATAACCACAAACAAACATGTGAGTGCCAGTAAAGTGGAAAATTAGCCTTTTGAAACAAGTAAACCATCCTCCCTGCCATATTAAGAAAACCGTGAGACTGAACAACAGCAAGAAGCATGCTGAACCATGTAAGGCTGATTTTACTGTGCATGCTCCAAAAAAGTCCTTGACATTGCTAATGTTTGTCTTGCATACAGGTCCCGGAGCCAAACCTCCATCTGGAAGAGATTTGAACTACCATCCAGAGGCATTTCAGGATCTGAACCAAAAGGTTTACAGCATTACAATCCAGTTAATTCTATTGCTCCTAATTCCAGCTGGACTTAAAGTCTTATCTCTGCACTCCAGGCCTTCAGATACAGCCTATCACAGTAACACCAGTTCCCAGAGAATTCAACTCCATGACCCAAGTGAGATTAAATCCCTCCAGATAGCTCAAGTAAATGGCTCATAACTCGTTTCTGTCACTTTCACTAATGCCTTTGTACCGTGAAAGAAACCAACAAAGGTGTAAATATCTACAAATTATTAACTGCACTTTTTCCCTTGACTCCTATCAGTGATTCCAGTTGCCTGGTTCCTGCTGAGAACATCACAGATATTTACTGGCTGAACTTTCTCTTTAAATACTGTGCTAATCAGCTACCGAATATTTGTACTCTATCAACCTGAGTGCTGTTATTTTTGGTGAAACACACAAACAGACACAGAGATATAAATAAATAGAGAAATATTGAGGGGAAGAGGAGATACAAATTTGCTGTTAGTTGTACTTAAACTCCCTCAAGTCAGGTAATTCCACAGCACATCTCGTGTTAAGTAGTTTCACCCAAAAGAAAGCAGACATAAGCTGAAAGGGAGTATTTCAAGTGTACTCATCATGATATATTTAGTTTCTACTCATCAGGACACTTATTTTAATGAACTGAAGATATGATTCCCAAATATTCCTTTAGGACAAATGGAAGAAAAAGGAAATACTGTCTTAAAATATTATAGATTAATAATGAGAAATTCCTGTGCAAATCAAAGCCCAAACCAAGAAATACAGCACTGTCTTGGGAAATACTCTTAGAGATTGCTATTGTCAAAGATAGAGTTTTGTTTAATTTTTGCTTTGGGTTTTTCTTTTGTTTGGTTTTGTTTTCCCAGGGAAGGGAGAAGTTTGGAGGGAAACAAGAGGAAGGGAACAAGGAAGGGTGTAAGTAAACAGAATGATTTCCTAAAGTAGTCTCCAGCATTGGAAGGAATCTGTTCCAACAGGAAATTTTTAAAGATCTAGGTAGGAAAAAAAAGAAAAAACATTTAAGTGCTCTGGATTTTGTAATTCCAGTCTGCTAGAGTTCTCTGTCCAGAGCACTGCAGAGAGACAGGTAAGACAAAGAAAATCACCTACCAGAAACATGCCTCTTTTCTTTCCAGCATAAGAAATAGACCCTAAAAAGCCTTTGGGTGTGGCAGATGTCCACCTTCAAACTGTCATTGCACAACACTGGTAGAGTTCTCCCTCAGTGCTTCTATGAGGAGTTTCTCTGCAAGACTGTGGTGGAACAAAACATGAGCAGCGTCATGTAAATAGGTGAGCAGGATCATCACTAACGGTTTGTATCTCAGATGAAGCTGAGTTCCCAAATCAGAAGGGTGACTGCCAGCTGGGGGCACTGGGTCAGTGCCAGGGCAGTTGGTGATTCCTAGGTGAGGGCTGAGACGAGGCACAGCTGCAGGACAAAGTGTAGGCCCTGTGTGCTGGGACAGCACCTGGACTCAGTTGCAAACTAGGCAGAAGAGGTGGTTTAGGCTAATCCAGGGAAAGACGGAGCCAATCCAGAGCTGGGAATAGGAGCTCTGGTCTCTGCAAATGCCAATGGCTATACTTAGGTCACAGCCTTTCCGGTAGGGAATAGGGAACATGGGCAATGTACTGAGGTTAGTCAAATCTATATTTTGTAACCAGATACTGTGGGTTACTAACATTACTGCTGGGAAGACGCACAGGCAAATTCTTTTCTGGTGGTATGTCCAGACAACACTATGCCCTCAACCTCTCTCAGGGTGCTCCCACCTAAATGGGCTAAGGCAGTAATCTGAAAATTACTCAGAATTAAAAAATGCCGAGGAAACACTTTCTGTTAACAGTTAAAGTAGTCATGGAAGCTGAAACTCTTTGTTTATGGCTCATTTAGGGACCTGTAAGTAGAAAAGGACATTGTGCCTCTGCAACCCCAATGAAGTTAGATCAGCAGGGGTAGTCAGCAAAAGGGAAATGACTCAGTGTCAATGAGGCAAGTGACTCGTACTTGGTTTTAATACAACTAAAAGATGAAAAAACCTAGCCAGTACAGCTCAATTAGTTTACTGATTGTAAGATTGTGACCGTATACTAAAACACAGAACACCTTGGTAATCTTCTGTGTGGCACAGCATAGTAAAGGTACAAAACTGACCCCCATGTTTAATAATCTCTATATTATAACTCATGGGAGATAGATCCAAAGAAAACTCTGTACATCCATCAGCATCCCACATATTTTGTTTTACTTGAAGCAAGCTTTGTAACTCTGAACAAGGTAAATTACATGATGTATTAACCCAGCTGAGGGTGTGTGTTTATTGGACTTCAGTAATACTTATGCAAACTAGCAACTTCGTTTGGTGTTTATCCAAAGTACTGAAACTACAACGCACATTTTATTTCTACTCCCTGTTTACCCTGTTTAAGTGCACAACTTTTAACCAATGAGCAAGGCAATATTTTTTCCTATATTACCACCAATTATCGATCTTGAGACAAAGGTTCAGATTTTTAAAGTTTTTTAGACATTGCACCACTCAGTTTTGGAAGGGTTATGCAACTAAGATGGCAAAGACCCACTGTGGAAATTGTGAGGCACCAGTAAATCACAGTTCCACTGACACTCAGGCTCCTATTCACCTATGACACTTTTAAATGAGAGTCATATGAATCACATGAACATCTCAATGCTGAGCATACAAGCAACATAATATCTGTGAAAGTCTGGTCCAGAGACACCTACAGTGGTATTTATTTAACCAAATATAGACATTTATGTCTGAGTGAGACTTCCTAAGTTCCCTTTATAATGGAGAAAAATACATAGTTTCAGAGTTGGACTCATCTTGTTCTCAAGTAGATGTCTAGAACAGGTCAGATGAATTGTGTCCTGAAATTGTCTATTCCTTTTTACCAATAAAGAGAATGTAGAGTTAACTCAAACACGGGTATCTATGTGATAAATGTTAACATTTAGGTGAGGTGAACCTATTCCTTACTGATACTCAGATGGAAGAAACCTGTGTTTTCTCTCCTGGTTTTGATATAAAAATTATTGAAGAGTTCTTTTTCATTAAAACAATTGCTCATACTAAATATTTGTACATTTTCAGGATATATGAGGTCAGGGAAAATCTGATTCATAATAAAAGGTCTTACAGTGTTGACATGTCTTTAGCACATGGTCATAAAGTAAATAAGAAACAAGTATTTGAATCATAATAAAGGCATTTTAAATAAGGCATAATAAAGGGAGTAATGAGAACAGAGTGGCATTATCAACATATAGGTGCATGGCTGATGGGAAGAGTTACTGTTTCTAGACTATACAAATTCCCTTGGCCACGATGCCAAGTATAGAGATTAGGTCCACAATATGTATCTGATGGCAGAAGTACACAGGAACAGGCAAGAAATCTGGAAATAGAAATAATTTCAAAACTGAATAAATAGTATGTTTGTGTGTGGCAGAATTAGATCTTTACATGTCAGTTGAACTTTAAAAAATAACCAATAATTAGCATTTTCTCTGGCCTAAGGATGAATAAGCGAAACTGCAGGCTAAAAGAGAAGTTTGCTTTCTGGATTTGCTCTTCTGGAGAATGCTGGGAATACTCATCTGAAATCAGACTTATCAAATTATTACAACTGTATTATTGAGCATCTAGTTAAGGCTGAAAGAACCTTTATTTTATAACCTTTATATTATATGTTGTATCTTAAAAGGAACCCTGAAATTTTATTACCTATGAATGATTTCCATTCTTACTTTGCTATCTAGCTTACATTTTCATTTGATGATCCTTGGTTTTTTATTAAAGATGACAAAATTCTAGCCTTTTAATTAATGACAATAGTTTGAACAAAATTAAAAAGGGATGTAAAGTTTGGGTTTTCTTGCATGCAATTGCATGCCAAAATACTATAAGCCAAATTGATGAATACACCAAATGCCAGGGTAGCACTATCATCTTTCAAGTTGTAGATGGCCAATACACTTATATTAGTTAAGAGTATAATGCACATAAAACAGCATTGAAATAAGCAAGAAGCGGATCCTAGTATGCCTTGGACAACAGGAATGGTCTTGAGCAAAGCTGTGTTTCTCTCTTTCACCTAGATCTATATGGCTCCTCATGGGGGAAGGTAGGGGACCACGGTGAATTTATTTTGTTGTTAATAATTATTATGCACAAAACAAGTACACATCCTATTTCTCTTGAGCCTTAAGTTACACCTCCATAATGCCATGACAGTACCTCTTTATTTGAGCAGGTGTATATATTTAATATCAATAGCGAAACGGCTGGAGAATTCCTGTGAGAGGTCACACTGGCTCAGCAACCTGCTGTCGCAGCAGTCCAGCTGCTTAACCAAGTCAGAACATATTGCTGTGGCATGGCAGGGAAGGAATTAAGCTTTCAGAGGGGAAGAGGAAAGCTGAGTTCAGCCCCATTAGACTTTATCTCAGATAGGAAGCAAAGAAATAGAGGGCCTTCATAGAAGGACGATTAAGGTATCCTAGGAAAAAGCTTCTGATGAGAAAAATTAAATTTGGAGATTTGTATTTTTTGTCTTTCGCTTTTAGCAAAGCTGGCAGTGATACTAACTATACCAATGCTTAAGATTATGCCCTATCCAAAAGAAGTACAGTGAGTTTAATTTTACTCTTTTCTAGTTGCATATTAGAGTCCATGGCTGTTACATGAAAAAGTATCAGGATCTCTGCTCTCTTTGACAGCACAGATAGATAGGAGCATCACTGTTCACTTTCTAGAGAGCTTGCAATTTTCCACAGCAGAACATACTTTATCCCAAAATATCTTTTTTTAGAAATGAAACTGGTATATTGCTAATGTATCCTACAAAACAGCTCATATATGGTTGATATACTTCTTATTATTTTTGCTATTATGAAGATCTTTTTCTTAGAGAAACATTTTGTGTTCTTCTCTCTGTCATTTCTGGCTCCAGACTGCACCATCTCCTTAATCACTAATACAATACATTGCAATTTGACATGAACAAAATAAAAATCAGTTACGCACAAAGCTGAGAATATATGTTAAAACGTACCGCCAATCCACAGATTGGATATGAATTGTGTCTTTGCAGAGCTTTTTATTTCAAAGCCCTGTACAAAATGCAATTCTAAGACCTTGCTGAGTGCAGATCACATTTTTAGGTACCTAACTTAAAAGAGGACTTAAAGGTCATCAAGCCTGATTACATTCTGTTCAACACAATAAAGTGCAGCCATGTGTAAATTATTATTGAGCAAATTATGAATGATTCATGGCAGATTTTTCATTAGAATGTAATGTCTCCTTTGCTGTAAAGTCAACATTATGTCTACTGTTATTTCTTAGAGCTCTCTCTGTTAAAATAAACAGGAGGAGAGATGCTTTTATTTGTACCATTTATATCTGCATACAGTATAACCAATAGCAAAGTTACATTCAAAACTGCCCATGCCTCCGCTATTTCAGATTTAACAGGAAGAGTTGTTTCAAACAATACCTAAAACTTTGGTATTATCCCTAGTATTTGTTTTGTCAAGGTAGGATTATCAAAAATAAATACAATTTCTTACAACTTGCTTAAGCATTACTTTCTGTCAATCTGCAGCTATGTTTTTCACTCTATGCATGATCATCACCCCCCTCTATTTACTTCTTAAAGGTTACAGAAGAATATCCTTGCCTGCTCTTTAGAAGATAGCCACTTCAAAGACTCTTTTGAGAATCAACAGCCTTTAACAATGTTTGATACAAAGCCAGAAAAGGGCATGGGCTAAGTATCAGGAGACGGAATGCTTAAGTTAGCATTGTGGGAAATAAATGCCAAAAATTCAGTTTATCACACAAATGAAATTCTCTTTTCTCCAAATAACTCTCCCCTCCCCACATGCCTATAGACAATACCCTTCAGTGCTGATATCCATAAAAATTCATCTGTGAAACCCTGTTCTCAACATATCTTGCTTCAGTACTCAGACATTGCACTGTTCGGTGCCAGATGTGGACTTAAGCTCATGATGAGCTTCTGGATCAGAGTTTTGGCATTGAAAGCAGCTGGGTGTTTGGTTTACAGATTTAAATGAGCAAGCTATGCCTCTGTTCAGAAGAAAGAGAGCAGGTGCTGCACCCAGCCATCTTCTGCTGGTTTAGGAGCAGACAAGAAGATAGCACTATGTTTCCCAACACATAGTAGTGGGAGAGTGATTGGGATTGGAAAAAATTTGGAAGATTAAAAAAAAAAAAAAGAAAAGTAAATTCCTTTTTTCAAAAGACCAGCATTAACAGTAGAGAGAAAATTATTAAAGATCATTAGTGTACAACTACCAAACAAACAAGCTTTTAAAGAGAATAAAGCAGTGTAAGAGAATGAAATGGTATTGGGGTAGCTTTAGGTTGTAATTTGAATAGGTTGTAAATCTTTACTTCAAGAGTAACATAAATCCAAATTATATATACAAAAAAAGTACCCTGAAGTAATTTCTGCAAAGAATCTCATACAAGATAGCTAACTGGAGGATATAATTATAAATTACAAAATAAAGTATTTCAAGGGGTTCAAGAGATAATTTTGGCTTTGTTTGCATGCTGGAGGGAAGCATGACAGTAGCAAACTGTGTCTAAAAACATTTATGTCACACATTCTCATACTAGAGGAGAATGTGGGATGACTAGAGTAAGAATCCCAAATGGAATGTTTCTGGATCTTGCTGGTCCCGTTATGGAGCAATGGACAGGATTGTAAGGCAAAACTTCTAATTTCTACACCCAACTTTAGAGCTGATGTTCTCTCTGATACTTGGCAAATTTCTTAGTCTGAAACTCATTTTCAGAATCCTGACTTTCCGGGTTGCTTTATACTGCAAAACAAGCTAATTACAGGTAGATATTCAATAATAATTGTGATTACCTGGCTCCATAAAACAGACTTTGGATATTGAACACTAAGAATCTACATATATATTTACTTATCTTAATAAAAAGGATCTGATTTTGCAGGAGGTGAGCAGATACTCTGCAAAACTCAATCCCATTTTCCATTTGTTTACATATCTAGAAATTTAGTTGCGACCTGCCAATTTTTGGCTTTCCTCTCCCACATTAAAATTCCTTAAGACTATAAATAATACTAATTACTACTAAGAAGTGGAAGGGTTTTTATCAATTCATGTTTCCTCTATGTTTTAAGTTACTTGAGTGGAAGAAAAATAGTCCACCTGCGAAGAATTATTACTATTAGAACTGTCCTGCAAGTAAGGTGGAATAAAGCCATTTCACAGTAACATGTGCCCTGAAATGGCCCTCATTCAGCAAGGTATTCAAGTGAATGCTTAAGATTTACGTATAGTCCCATTGACCAGGGCAACTATATGCTGAAACTTGAATATAATTTAAAATGGATATACGTAAAGAAAAAATCAAACCACTGTCTGTGGCTGCATTTCCCCAGTCTCATTCTAATTTAACTTCTGACTAAAACTGTAAGCTAAAAATGCAGAATCCAGAATCTTAGTTTCTGGAAATAAGCAAACAATATTTCATAAACTTCTGTTTCATAAGATTGAAATGTCAATTATTCAATGAGGCTTCTAGTAATACATTCCAAAAATTAATCTGTTAAGACTATACCTATCTAGTTTTTCTAATGAAAAAATAATTAGACAAACAAAGAAGCAAACATATTAGATTAAAAAGATGAAGCTAATATAGTCTTGAGAATAAGGTTTGTGATCATATTACCACTTCTCAGTTTTCCCCCTCCTGCATTGCCAACCTCCCTTTTATTTGATAGAATAAGTTTCTGGTTTAGTCATCCAGGGGCATTTATAATATCTAAAATATTCACAGCAATAAAAATAATAGTAAAATTTTTTACAAATTAGAAAAACAAAACAAGCCTCAGTAGAATAATAAAAAAAGTAATACCTACAACACTCACACTGAACCATTTAACTACCCACAGCTTCTCACACAAGCTCACCACTGATACAAGAAATACACAGGGACTAGGTCAACAGGTAGTGATGCCTTACAAAGGAACTCCTGGCAGTCTTCAAGAAAAAGGAACTATTACCTATGGCAAGGAATGGCCTTCACGTTTGTCGTAGTTTAACCTCAGCTGGCAACTGAGCACCACGCAGCTGCTCGCTCACTCTCCCCCACCCCCGGTGGGATGGGGGAGAGAATCGGAAGAGTGGAAGTGAGAAAACTCATGGGTTGAGATAAAGACAGTTTAATAATTGAAATAAAATAAAGTAAAATAGTAATAATAATAATAATAGAAGAATATACAAAGCAAGTGATGCACAATGCAATTGCTCACCACCCGCCAACTGA
>NW_008794009.1:1133059-1135029 GCF_000699145.1 Aptenodytes forsteri
GAGCAGCGGCCCCCCCGGCCAGCTTTCCCCCAGTTTATGTACTGAGCATGGCATCACATAGTATGGAATGTCCCTTTGGCCACTTTGGGTCAGCTGTCCTGGCTGTGCCCCCTCCCAGCTTCTCCCTGGCAGGGCACGAGAAGCTGAAAAGTCCTTGATTTAGTGTAAGCACTGCTTAGCAACAACTAAACCATCGGTGTGTTATCAACATTATTCTCATCCTAAATCCAAAACACAGCACTGTACCAGCTACTGGGAAGAAAATTAACTCTATCCCAGCCGAAACCAGGACAATGTTTTAAATGTACTGGCTTCAACAGTATTACAGTATATTTACAGATATATAGTCGAGACCAGAATCTTGTTCTTGGTTAATGATTTGTAATCTGTCACAAAGTGAGATTTTGCAAACATTGAACATGGAAAGCAGTCCTTTCTTAACAAGATGTATATAACCACGAGATGCTACAATTGACCATAAGTTTAAGAAATCATCCTTAACATTACTAAAATGGGTAATATTATGTCAAAACAATGGGTTACTGTGTATCAAAGATAAACCCATATTTCATTTTGGTTTTTCAAGAAGGTAATTAGTTTAGATCTGTAACTCCATAGTTCTCAAAATAATATCTACAAAACCATTGACAATCCTTTGCTCTGCCAACCGGTATATTAACGCTAATGCAAGTCATTCTTTATATAACCAGTGTTATCTTTAAAAACCTTAACCCAGCAACTCAAGCACAGGGTTAACTTTCAAACATAAAAACACTCGCCATTGAAATAATGAGCTTTGCTGCACCTGGGCTTGAGCCAATTATGTTTCATGAGTCTTATTCACACTCCTGAACTTACATAGCTGTTGCACATTTCAGGATATCACTGATAGAAGAAATATGCACAGTAAGCCACGTTGTGGATCCTAACATTCACAGCATTGTGCTTTCAATCATTTCTCTGAACCTGTGAGGGATGCTAGCTCACTGAAGGGAATGAGAAGTCCATGTAGCTAAAATGTGAGATGAATTTCTGATATATGTAACAAAGTAAATAGAATCTGAAGTAAAACAATGAGTTATGATGAGTTATAAAGCAGTGTCAACAGTGAACAGAATCTGATCTGCAATGCGCTGGAGTATTTTGTCAAAAGATCAAAATCTGACCCAACAAATTTATTCTGCATTCGTGTGGTCTACTGTTTCTGGTTTTCTCCCCTAGTAAGTTCTTTTCCTTTTATTTATAACAATTTATCTCAGAATGCTTTCATTAATCCTTTAATATTTATGTTTTCTAGGGATAATAACTGAGAGTCATAGCAGAGGCTAATCCGAAATTAGTTCCATTTTTATGTTTGTTTTATCTGTAATTGCATTGTAATAGCTTTATACTTGGCCATGAGAGTAATTAAAATAAGGCTGAAGTATCCTATAACATAGAGACTT
This sequence comes from Aptenodytes forsteri, assembly GCF_000699145.1. Taxonomy (NCBI): domain Eukaryota; kingdom Metazoa; phylum Chordata; class Aves; order Sphenisciformes; family Spheniscidae; genus Aptenodytes; species Aptenodytes forsteri. Next base: position 1,134,505 of record NW_008794009.1, read on the forward strand.
CCACCTAACCAGTATTTTTAGCAAAAATATTTGTGTAGCTTCTCAGATACTATGGTAAGGAATGTCAAGAATAAAACAAAGAGGGACTTAAACTAAGCAACTAATTAAAACAAGCATGTTGACAACCAATGTTGCTGAGATCTCAGGGTAAGAAACATGGTTTAATGGAGACAGTTTGAAATCCACAGAAGAAATGTACCGCCACACGCAGTGTTATTTGCTTATTACACAGATGAAATGTGTTTCCAAAAATGTCTGCGTATGACCATACATTTATATTTTTCCCTCATAAATCACAAGGATTCCTTCCTATTTATTTCCTTTAAATTATTTTCTTGCTGAAATAAAAACATAAGACAGCAGAGGGACCAAATGAATTACAGTCAGGTCTCTGCAACTGCAAATCTCCATAAAAAGTTGTCAAATTCAAAGCTGTCTATAAAATGTCTACTTGACACATTATCAGACCATGACCACAAAATATCTTTTGTGTCCTAAAATGAGATTAAGATGTGCAGTGAAAAA
>NW_008794009.1:1135383-1138278 GCF_000699145.1 Aptenodytes forsteri
GAAAAAAGAAAGAAAAGGAAAGGAAAGGAAAGAAAAAGAAAGGAAAGGAAAGGAAAGGAGGGAAGGAAAGGAAAGGAATGGAAAGGAAAGGAAAGGAAAGGAAAGGAAAGGAAAGGAAAGGAAAGGAAAGGAAAGGAAAGGAAAGGAAAGGAAAGGAAAGGAAAGGAAAGGAACAACTGTATTGTTAAACAGGGGCTGGCAATTAGTTTAACTCCAAGCACATGAGCGGGATATATCACATAGGCAAAGTGAGAGATTTTATTGTAACAAAAAGCAACTGCATACATTTTTTATCTAGCTGTGGCTTTTTCCATTACTTCTGAAGAGGAGGAAAAACTCAACCCCAACAATTCAAGCCAAATTGTGTGCCTAGGTACTGAAGTATCCTTCCAGGCCCTTGTAAATCATTAGCAGAAACCCTGAAAGCACTGTATTAATAAAACCCAATATGCTGCAAAGAAAAAAATAATAATTCCATCTTCTTCATAACCCTTGGAAATGCCTGCACAATCACAGAAGTGCTGAAGTGGGAAGCAACCTCTAAAGATAGTCTAGTCCAAGCCCCCTGCTCTAAGCAGGATCAGCTGGAGCCTGTTGCCCAGGACGGTGTCCAGTTGGGTTTTGACTATCCCCAAGGATGGAGACTCCACAACCTCTCTGGGCAACCTGTTTCAAAGTTCAACCACTCCACCAAAAAAAAAAACCAAAAAAAGCGTGCTCATGCTGTCACTGGACACCACTGAAAAGAGCATGCCTCCGTCTTCTTCATTCCCTCCCATCAGGTGTTTACACACACATTACTTGTATGCTAAACACTAAAATTACAGTGACTTTATTACGGTATTTTCATCTTCATCTTTGTGTTCCTATCTGTTCTCTTTCTTTTTTACTATTATTTCACTCCCTTCCCATAATAATTTTTTACAGTGCCCTCCTTTTCCCACAGTTTGCTATTTGCTTCTCCCCCTTCGGTATGATTTCACTCTGACTGCCTGCCCTTCTTCTTCCCTTCCTCACCCAACAGCTTTTGTTCCACAGTCTATCAGTTTCCCCCACCAACCCTTACTTCTTTTGCTCTCCTTCTGTCTGGGATGGTCCTGTAGCAACTTTCCTTGTCTCTGTCCTCTCATCGCTTTCTCACTGCAAATGTATTCTCCCTCAAGAACAGTTCAGTGGCCTCTTCTGCACTGCCAATACCCTCCTCTCCCAAATGTCACTTTCTGCTCTCCTTTTCTCTCCCCTCAACTGAGAATACTATTTTCCACAGCTCCACAAGCTCTCATCAGTCCTTTTTAGGGACAGAACAGAGAAACGGCAGAAAGTGCATGTCAGAAACCTTTCTGTGGTAATGAGCTCTGTCATGATTAAGACTCACTTTGCAGGAGAAGGCAAAACAAATCTATAAAATAACCACATGCCTATCATCTCCCACAGAAATACAGGGCTTCCCCTCCAAAGACGATATGCAAGGGTTTATCGGCAGGTGAGCAGCGAGGGGTCCATGGGGCTGCTTAGTGGTAGCAGCAGAGCAGTGCGAATGTGGCAGCTGGCTGGCTGTGCTGCAAAGAACTTGGCTATTTTTCAACTCCCTTTCCACATTTTATCAGAAGATGTATTGGAGATGGTGGAACAGGATGTAGATGATTCTTAGAGATATTGTTTGCTGCTCCTTCAAGTGAGGAGAAGAAATGGTCTGATACAAGGGCTAGCTCTTGCTGCATACCACAGAAGCTGCTTTCATCCACATTTCTGGGCTACCTAAGGAGTTCTGAAAGGAAAGGCTTAAGGAGGACCAGAAGACAGGCAAAAGCCCACACAGCCTTTTAGGAAACCGTTACAAAAAATAGCTAAACAATAAGAATTACATCCAAAGCACAGAGAATGACCCTATAAATAATTTCCTAACATACATAATGATGTGCTTTATGACCTCAAAATAATTGCTTTGTATATGGTGCAACAAATTTAATAAAAACACCTATTAAATGGAAAAATCCTGAAAATATGTGTTACTTAGAAACACTTTACATCAACTCTTCCTCACTTCATATTCATTTTTTAACACTTGAAACGTCATCAGTAATGTCTCAGCCCATTATACTTCTAAGGTAAAGCGTGTTCCATGCAATTTGTTACATGAAGCATATTTCAGATAAAATACTAAAAGCTAGTAATGAACAAGAGCACTGAGCACCAGAAATTCTTATCGATTTAAAAGGAATTGTACTTGCTCAGCACCTTTGAAAAAGATGTTAGTCCAGTTTTGCATTAGTGTGCACACCAAGGCAGCACTGCACAATTTGCATGTGCACAATTATTACCTTATGCCTTTATAAAGACATTCAGTAATGTGGCACTTAGGAGCATTCAGCATGCCTTAAATTTTATAATTAACTCTTTTTTTTAAAAAAAAAAAAGCAATAAAATGCAGTTGCACCAGTTTCTCTGTGTAATTGTTCCCCTGTCCCCACTGTAGTAATGAGTTTCATGCACCATTTCTCTGTCTGCTTGCAGCGCTCTGACCTACGAATCAGGCACTTCCCTATGATGGGAAAAGTCATGCCTGACAGTTCTCTACAGTAAAGGCTCTTTATTTCTCTGCACCTTAGTTTAACCATCTGCAAAAAATACAGGATAACAATTTCTATTTCACAGCATGATCACAAGAGTACACAATTTGAGTTAAGTACTGAGCAATGATTAAAAAAAAATAATATCTGGGAAGCTATTTGAGGTATTTGAAAGAAAGATGAAAAGGTCACAACAGTGTGTAAAAAATATAAGAAAAGAATATGCGTATGTCAAAGAATCATGTTTAATTTCTGCATTCCCTTCTGGTCAAGTGTCGTGGTTTAACCCCAGCCGGCAACTAAGCACCACACAGCCACTCGCTCA